>NW_015176467.1:320357-322740 GCF_001447785.1 Gekko japonicus | reverse complement strand
GTTAAAAAAAGTTTGGGAAGACCCCCCCCCCCCCAAAAAAAAGTCTGTCTGATATCACTCTGAGGACCCCTAAATGGCCAACTATATTTCTGGCGCCACTGCAGGCACACCAGTCATTAGCGGGGGGGGCACAAATTTAAAGATCACTTCCGCTTTATCGAAGACGACACCCTCAAGATGGACTGAGCAGTCTGAACACCTGTCAGGACGGCATGTAGCCATGCACAGCACTGCACAACGCCACCCCCTGAAGGCCGCCATTGCCCACAGTGGAACAAGGAAAACGAAGGGTTACCGAAAGGGATCCCAAAACCTCCTAAAAGCACTGAAAGGGATCCCAAAGGCCCCCCCCCGAAAACCCAAGAGTCACTAAGATCCATTCAGGACCAACTGCCTTGGGCCTTGAGCGGGCAGTCTTCCACAGAGTCCAATAACCGGAGGACTGCTTTTCTTAGTGGACAGACTTCAGGCTACAGCTACCTGTCCAAATCAACAGGCGTCTATGGCTCTAGTGGGTTGGGGAGGGGGGGCAGCCATTTGCCCGGCCTCCAGCGAGATCTGCGGTGAAGGCCCAGGTGGGGGGCAGCAAGGGGGGTGGTAGCTGAGGGGAGGGAGAAGGGAGGAGAACAGGGGGAGGGGAGGCAGTGTCAGACAACTCTCTCTGAAGATGCCAGGAGAGGAACAGAGGGGGGAGCGCCAATGTTCCCTCTAAGCCGTGGAGTCTTGTGAGCAGAAATTCTACTTTGTGAGCTCCTGGCATTAAAGTTGTGAGCAAGTGATTTGGCTACTGCATCAATTGGTTTGCTCTGGAGCCATCCTTTCTGAGCTAAGACAAAAATCTGTGAGCTGGAGGCCAAAAAACTGTGAGCTAGCTCACACTCACTCAGCTTAGAGGGAACACTGGGGGGCGCCCCTGGCCTTAGAGGCCCCTGCAGAGGATGCCACCTGAGACACAGGTGTAGCCAGGGGCGGAAGAGAACCAACCTGGCGTAATGGTTCAAGTGTCTGTCTGGGATCTGGGAGAACCCACATTCGAATCCCCACTCAAAGCTCCCCAGGTGACCTCTGGGCAGCCACACGCTCACAGCCTAACCCACCCCACAGGGTTGTTGTGAGGACAGAAAGAGGGAGGAGAAGAGAAGAGAAGGGGGGAAGTCGCTTCGGGTCTCCACTGAGACAGGCCATAAATAAAGTCAGCAAATAAATAAATAAGGGGAAGAGTGCCTGGCCCACCGGGAAGTGGAACAAAAGCAAATGGGTTTCCCCAAGGGGGGGGGGCTGGCCCTGAAAAGCGAAGGGTTCCCAGGTGGTGGTGGGGGGCCTTTCCCGTTGGTAAGAACGCGCCCTTGGGCCCCGGGGGTCGCCGAGGAGGCCGCCAGGGGCTTACCTTGAAGGCCACGGGGAGCGTCTTGTTGCAGCGCCAGTGCGAGGGCAGGACGGAGCAGAGGAAGTTGGGGCTGTCGGTGCGCACCAGCTCGGCCGGGTGGTCGGCGATGATCTCCACCATGGTGCGGTTGTCGTGCGGGCGCAGCCGGGGCGCCGCCGCCTCCTGGTGCTGCTGCTGCTGCTGCTGCTGTTGCTGCTGCTGGGCCGCCACCGCCGCCGGGCTGACCTCGCTCATCTTGCCGGGCTGCAGGCTGCTGGAAGGGGGGCTGAACCTCCGGCTGGTGCTGGGATCTACGGGAATACGCATCACAACAGCCACAAGTTAGCGAGGAGCGGAGAGGGGGGGAGAGGCGGAGAGGAGGGCGCGGGAGCGGCGGGCGGGAGAGGGGGAGAGAGGAGGAGGAGGAGGAGGAAGAGAGGGGGACGCGGGGTCCGGCGAGCCGGGGGCGGAAAGGTGCCGCTGCCGCCGCCTCTGCCGGCTTCCCCTGCTGCTGCTGCTGCTGCTGCTGCTGCCGCCCCGGCGCAAGTTTTTGTCTCTGCTGGCGGCGTCGGGCTTCTCCTCTCCCTCCCCGCCTTCCCCGCGAGCTTGCTGGAGCGCGTCTGTAGGCGGGCAGGGCTGGGCTCTGCGCTCTCCCCCAACTTGCTGGGGCGTCTTCCGTTCCCCCCCCCCTGCCGCCGCCTCCTCCGCCTCCTCCTCCTCTCCTCCTCCTCCTCCGGCGGCGCTCCTTGCGCGGAACGCGGCTTCTTGCGAGAGGTCTCTTCGGGTCCCTTCTCCGGCCGACGCGGAGATACGCCCCGCGGGGGACTTGGCCGCCGGACTCCGGTTTTTGTCGGCGAGGAGGGAGGAGAAGCGGGGAAGGCGCTGCTGGCGCAAACGCGCGTCTCCGTCTCTCGCTTCTTCTGCGCTCTTCTGCCGCCCGAGCGGCACAGGAGGCGGCGGGAAGAAAAGCGGACTCGCCGCCCCCCGAAGAAAAATCAATGAGGGCAGCAGCTGGGG
>NW_015176467.1:320006-320336 GCF_001447785.1 Gekko japonicus | reverse complement strand
GCTTCCGAGTCCCGGGGAGAGAAACCGAAGCGGCCCCGGGGAGGGGAGGCGTAAAGGAGGAGGTCGCGCAGAAAAGGGTCTGTCCGGTTTCGGAAAGCCGCTCCGGGGAGTCGCTCCGCTGCCAAAGCGGCGCGATCCTGCGCCTTGCGCTTCAAGCCGCCGCCGCTGCTGCTCCGGGGAGGGGGGAGGACTCCGGAGGGGGGCCTTTGCCCAAAAATGAGACGGGGAAGCTGCCTTTTCCCGAAGAAACAATCGCGGGAGCTCAGCAATTAAAAGTTGCGACTTTTGGCATAGTTTTTGAGTAATAATAATATTTTTAAAAAAACCCTT
>NW_015176467.1:287866-319833 GCF_001447785.1 Gekko japonicus | reverse complement strand
TTTGCCCAGCGCTGGGACGCGGGCGTTGGGGAGGCCGGGATTTCTAACATTTGGGGGTTTTGTGGTTTATATAGACAGGCGGCTTCTGGCGAGAGGCCTCATTATGCTGATGAGCGGCGGCGGCGGCGGCGCAGCACGTGGTGCCTCGGAGCGGGCCCCTCCCGGCCGCCTTCAAAACGGCCCGGCGGTAACGAGGGACGCGCCCGTCCCGGCTCCGGACAGAAACCCACTCCTCCTCCCCACCGGCAGAACGGGGGGAGGGCGTGAGTGAGTGAGGCGTTCGGGCTGGGGAGGGGTCTTCCCTGGCTCCCCCCCAGCTCGATTTTGCATTGAGGAACGTTTCTGTAAGGACCCCGGGGTGGACAAACAGCCAACCTCTCGGATCTTTTGCTAGACCGGAGCACTTTCACACATGCTAAATAATAGAGGAGTTTCCAGCCACTTTGAATGCACTTCGCAGCTGGGAGTTTACTGTGCGAAATGGCAACAGCCCCTTGCAAATGGTCGGCTGTAGTGGATTGAAATGGCATTATTCACACGCTCCAAGCACTCCACTTTCAGTGCATTGTCCAGCTAGGTTTTTACCGTTCTCTTCCGCGTTCTGATTTTCATCTCTTGTGCCTCCGTCCCTGTTGCTTCAGGGTGCTCCAATGTTCCCTCTAAACTGTGTAGCCCTGTGAGCAAAAATTCTACTTTGTGAGCTGCTGGCATTAAAGTTCTGAGCGGGTGATTTGGCTACTGCATAAATTAGTCTGCTCTGGGGCCATCCTTCCTGAGCTAAGACAAAAATGTGTGAGCCAGGGGCTGAAAAACTGTGAGCTAGCTCACACTAACTCAGCTTAGAGGGAACACTGCAGTCCCCACCCACCCACGTGTGTTTTGCTCTGTCTAACGGTCCCAGAGGGAGTAAACACAGGTGGAAAAGGGGAGGGGGGGACCCAAAGCAATAGGGACACGCACAAATGAGAACGTGGGTGAGGCATCGCGGCCAAGTTTTCAACTTCCGGCCCTGAAACCGAAATGCGCGGAGATTGTGGGGAGAGGGACGTCTGCGTACCCGCAAGGCAGAGGGTTTGCAAAGAAAGCAAGCGAGTCGCCACCAACCCCGGAGTGCCACCGCGTAAACGCCTCCGCCACCCCCCTTTCTGGGTTCTACTCAACCTCTGCCTGCTGCGACTTCCACTTTCTTTTTGCAAGCCGGCGGGGGGTGTGTGTGTTTGTCTTCCAGTGTTCCCTCTAAGCTGAGTTAGTGTGAGCTAGCTCGCAGGTTTTTTAGCCTCCGGCTCACACAGTTTTGTCTTCGCTCGGGAAGGGATGGCGCCAGAACAATTTATGCAGTAGCCAAATCGCTCGCTCACAACTTATTGCTAGTAGATCACAAAGTAGAATTTTTGCTCATAAGACTCCACCGCTTAGAGGGCGCATCGGCCGGTCTTCCCATTTTTCTGACGCCCTGGACACCCACTCCGGGCGTCCTTCCCGTTCGTCCGCCCTCCCCGTTCGTCTCTGGCACGAAGACGTTTCCCTGCGGGGGTGGCGTCTTCGGGGGGCCGGGAAGGAGCGTAGCCGGTCTGGGATGGGATGCTGACGCGGGTCTGAGGGGGGCCCAACCAGACGTGCGTCGGGAGTTCCGTGTCGGCGGCGTCCAACGCTGACTCTGCGCGCCGGAGAATTAAGTGTTGGGGGGGGGGGATCGCTCGGGGAGAGGAATTCCCTCGGCGCGACTCCGGTTCGGCCGCGATCCTGTCGACGGGGGCCCGGTGGAATCAAGTGGGATTTATTCATGAGTAACCACAGGGTCGCACTGCCAAATTTACCCAGTCCCAAACAGTGTTCCCTCTAAGCTGAGTTAGTGTGAGCTAGCTCACAGTTTTTTAGCCTCCGGCTCACACATTTTTGTCCTAGCTCAGGAAGGAGGGCTACAGAACAAACTAAATTATGCAGGAGCCAAATTGCTCGCTCACAACTAATGCAAGTTGCTCACAAAGTAGAATTTTTGTTCACAAGACTCCACAGCTTAGAGGGAACATTGGACTCCCAAACTTGGGGGCATGCAACCAGTTATTCCCCTCTGCCACCTCCCCCCCCCCCAGCATCCGATACAAAAGAAACGATTGAAAGGGGGGCGTTTACTAGGCTTTTGTACTCCTCTTCTTGCCTCATTCCCCCCCCATAGGAAATTCGCAATCTGAGGGACCCCCCACACACACACACTGATGAACCTCCTCAATGGACCTGTAACCTGTTCTGTTGTGGAGTGAGCTCACAACCGGGCTACTTGGCAAGGCCGTTTTAAATGTCTTCTACCCCCTCCCAATTTGTGTTTCCTTGTAAATCTCAGCTATGGACTCCAAGATCTTACCCAGGTTTGGGGGAAAGAAAATGGAAAATGTCTACAAGGTTCAAAAACAGCACACCCTGCTAAACCGAATGACTTGCACTTGGGATGCTCAATCCCAAATATTTATCCGGGAGAAATAAAGCCCTGCTGATTTCGTCAGGATTTTGTTTCTGTCTTCTTAATATTACTGTTTGATTGAATGGTTGATCTGCAATTTGTGAAACCAGATTTTAATTTGGGAGATTTGCAAACAGGATATTGCCCTTGCTTGCAAAAATTAACAATATCGCTGGTGGGGTTAAAAGGGAAAAAAAATCGGGGACAGGCCTGCTTTTAGCAAAGCATACTGAAATGCACAAATATTAAAACCAAACAGAAGATTTCAGAAGTCTAAAGAGGCTCCTGGAAACTCCCATTTGTAGGACCACTTAAAATAGCCTGCAGGCAGCTCTAATGTGGAAATAAATTTTTTTCCACCAAATGCCTCCACCGAGTTCTTGACTTTTGGCAAAGCCCGTCTTCACCCTCTTGGCAAAAACGTCTCTTTTTGCCGACCGCTTACACGTTCACCAGCCACTTATTGAATCCTGACACAACCCAAAACATTCGTCCTTCAGTAGTTAACTGTCGTTCTCGATCCTGACCGCTTTTGCTGAGAAGTAAATCTCATTTATTTCAGTGGGATTGGCTTCTCCGTTTTAAGTGCGTGTAGGACTGCAGGCGATAATATTTGTGGAGATGGAGTGACAGGGCATATGCATTTTGCAGATGTATTGTACGCTACTGGTTTGTATAATCCAAGCCATAAATATGACTGAGAAGTTACACGGGGCAAGGAGTGTTTCCTTTGGCTTATTTCGGCTTGCACATCAAAAAATGAAGTGAACGGGAGATGTCAGCTGTGGAGATTTAAAGGGAAGGCGCCCAGAAGGAAACTAGGAGGCGTGATCGAAGCAAAAATGAAGGACTTCTAAATCCTGTGGATTTCAGTGGGGGGACGAGTGCTTAATTCTTCTCATTCTCACCACACCTCAAAAAGGATATTATAGCATTGGAAAAAGTGCAGAAAAGGGCAACTCGAATGATAAAAGGGTTGGAACAATTTCCCTATCAAGAAAGGTTAAAACGCGTGGGGCTCTTTAGCTGACGGCTGAGGGGTGACAGGATCGAGGTTTATAAGATTATGCGTGGGATAGAGCAGGTTGAGAAAGAAGTCCTTTTCTCCCTTTCTCACAATACAATATAAGAACTCATGGGCACTCAATGAAATTGCTGAGCAGTCGGGTTAGAACAGATAAAAGGAAGTACTTCTTCACCCAAAGAGTGATTAACACATGGGATTCACTGCCACAGGAGGTGGTCGCGGCTACAAGCATGGACAGCTTCAAGAAGGAGTTAGGTAAACATATGGAGCAGAGGTCCCTCAGTAGGTAGGAACTCTCAGTCTGGGGCAAGAGATGCTCTATATTCTTGGTGCTTAGGGGGGTCAACAGTGGGAGGGCTTCTAATGTCCTGGCCCCACTGGTGGACCTCCTGATGGCACTGGTATTTCTGGCCACCGTGTGACACAGAGTGTTGGACTGGATGGGCCATTGGCTTGATCCAACATTGGCTTCTCTTATGTTCTTATGTTCATTCCAGGCAATGGGGTTTAGCAGGGCGTCACTTGTTAAGACGGTGCCATAGGTAGGTCAACGCCCAGTTGCTAAAACAGAAGGCTCAGAAGCCAAGATGAAACCCTTTTGAATTTGAGCAGCAGCTTTTAACATAATTGGGGGGGACACATATGATTTTATTTTTTTTTATAATGTTTTAGGGGTGATTTTCCATCTCTACCCTGACCTGCCTGGTCGCATCAGATCTCAGAAGCTAAGCAGGGTCAGCCCCTCTTTAGTTTTTGGGTGGGAGACCTCCAAGGAATGCCAGGGCCGTTACGCAAAGGCAGGCAACAGCAAACCACCACTGTCCCATCTCTCGCCTTGAGAACCCGACAGGGTCGCCAGAAGTTGGCCATGACCGGACGGTGCTTTTCACCACCATTCCATCTCTCATTAAAATATGTATGTCAGCAGCATCTCTAGACCCAATTTTATTTACGTTATTTGTATTAAAGGGGCCACTGGGGCTCAGGCTGTGGTCGCACACATTCAGTCTTCTTTCCAACTGGATTTTTACTGTGTGAACTGGCAAAATGCACTTGGGAAGTGCACTGAAAGTGGACTACTTAGCGTGCGTGACCGCAGCCTCAGACTTCATTATTTGGATACGTCCCAAAGGCAGATTATTTATTTAATTTATTTCATCCCATTTGCTAGGCTGCCCTTCCCTGAAACAAGGCTCAGGGTGACTTACATCACAGGTAAATACAATATATAAGGGGGGGGGGAACGCCTCCAGTTTGGCGTAGTGGTTAAGTGCACAGACTCCAATCTGGGAGAACCGGGTTTGATTCCCCACTCCTCCACTTGCATCTGGCTGGATGACCTTCGGCAAGCCGTAGTTCTGGCACAGCTGTTCTTGAAAAACAGCAGTTTCTGTCAGAGCTCTCTCAGCCCCACCTACCTCACAGGATGTCTGTTGTGGGGAGGGGAAGGAGATTGTAAGCCGCTCTGAGACTCCTTTGGGTAGTGAAGGGTGGGGTATAAATCCAATCTCCTCTTCTTCTAAACAACATTAATATATATTAAAACTATTCATCTAGAAACAATACTATGTCCGAGATGACAGATGATTTCAGTATCCACCTTGCCCCCTGGGTGGAGGGGAAATACGGAGGAAAAAAGTGCCAGACCATCACAGTCCTCAACCAAATGCCTGGCGGAACGTCTCTGCCTTGCAAGCCCTATGGAAAGGTAGAGAGTTCCACCAGTCGGGGGCCAGGGTCAAAAAGGCCCTGACCCTAGTCGAGGACAGCTGGATCTCTCTCTGGCTAGGGACCACCAGAAGGTTCTTATTACTAAAGTGTAACACTCTTCCTAAATCCTAAAATAAATCAACCCTGAAGCTGAAGCTCAAATACTTTGGCCACCAAATGAGAAGGGAGCACTCCCTGGAGAAGACCCCAATGCTGGGAAAGACTGAAGGTCAAAGAAGACGGGGATGGCAAAGGATGAGATGGTTGGACAGTGTCATAGATGCAACGAACATGAAATTGAGCCAACTCCGGAGCACGGCGGAAGACAGGAGGGCCTGGCGTGATGTGGTCCATGGGGTTGCGAAGAGTCGGACTCGACTGTGCGACTGAACAACAACAACGACACTCTTCCAGGGGCATATTGGGAGAGGCGCTCCCGAAGATATTGCACAGAGCGAGTCAGTGCAGTCTACAGAACAGGATGTTCAATAATTAAGGCATGAAGGTTTTAGAAGTCTGGAACCACCAGAAAGAACTGAAACTGAATTTTCAGATTGAGGTTTTTAAAAATTCATATCTGGGATGTTTCTGTAGTGGCGAGTGATTTAGATGCATAGAAGCTGGTTGCGGTGAAACCTTTAAGGAGAAAGGCCTGCAGCCAATTCCACACATCATTTTAACCATCAAAGAGATGCATCAATTTGTGTGGGGACATCTTCTCACTCTTTGCTAATACGAATGGAGCGTCAGAAATTCCTGGAGATTTGGGAGGGGACGAATTTCAGTAGGGTACGATGCCGTAGAGCCCACCCACCAAAGTAGCCATTTTCTCCTGATCTCGGTCATCTGGCGCTCAGTGGTAAGTCCAGGAGGTCTCCAGGCCACGCCTGGAGGTTAGCAACCCTAACCAGCAGGAGACAAGGTGGCATACTTCAATTGCTATCGTATCATTTTGAACCTTTTGTGCCGAATCATCCCTCGCTGCTGTAATGGAATGCTACAATTCATTCATTCATGCAAACAAAAGGTTTTTAATACATTCTGGAGCAATTAATGTCAGGCTAAGGTCTGGCAGAGGAGGGAACTCACCGTGGTCTAGCCCAATCTTGTCAGACCTCGGAAGCTAAGCAGGGCGGGTACTTGGAAGGGAGACCACCCAGGAAGACTCTGCAGAGGAAGGCCATGGCAAACCACCTCTGCCTCTCATTTGCCTAGAAAGCCCCTTGCCGGCGTCGCCATAAGCAGTGTTTCCGCTAAGCTGAGTTAGTGTGAGCTAGCTCACCGGCTTTAAGCCTCCGGCTCACACATTTTTGCCTTCGTTCAGGAAGGGATGGCTCCAGAGCAAACTAATTTTTGTTGTTCAGTCGCACAGTCGAGTCCGACTCTTCGCGACCCAATGGACCAGATCACGCCAGGCCCTCCTGTCTTCCGCCGTCCTGTGAAGTTTGCTCAATTTCATGTTTGTTGCATCCATGACACTGTCTAACCATCTCATCCTTTGCCGTCCCCGTCTTCTTTGACCTTCAATCTTTCCCAGCTAATTTTTTCCAGCTAATTTTTCCCAACTAATTTATGTAGTAGCCAAATGGCTCACTCACAACTTTAAGGCCAGCAGCTCACAGAGTAGAATTTTTGCTCACGAGACTCCACAGCTTAGAGGGAGCATCGGCCATCGGCCATCTGAGACTTGACAACACTTCACACACACAAGATCTGGCAGAGACTGTAAAGTCTAAGAAAACACTCCAACACAGTCAATCACCCGTCACTTTCAGGTTGGCCTGTCTGGGGTGTACCAGATATTTCCCACCCTGGACCTGACAACCCTCGATTCTAGGCTTGGAGCTTGTCTTTTCCCTTTCCCTTCCCCCCCTCAGCAATTATTTGCATTTGGTTGGAAGACTGCTGGTAATTCTTAAAAGATTTATGCGAGGGTAACGCTTGGAGAGTTTTAAAGGTTCTGCCTCAAACTGAAGACTCCAAGGAAACCCGCCTGCCAGATCTGAGCCTTGCCCACGGAAGCTACTGAACGGAGGGAATCAATCTCAACCTCTACGGGAGGCGAATAATTTCCGTAGCCGGGTGATAGATGGCAGGAACAAAGTCGAAAGCGTGGAAATATGGAGAAATGTTTATACGGGGACAGGGTGGCAGCTTCTGCCCTGCTCTTCTAAGACTTTCCCCGTCACCGTTCAGAGTGCCGGTTGTGAACAATGCAAAAATGCACGCCCTGTGTGAGATGGAGAGGCCTCCCGCAGGTCCCAGCCAATGCTCCCTCTAAGCTGTGGAGTCTTGTGCACAAAAATTCTACTTTGTGAGCTGCTGGCATTAAAGTTGTGAGCGAGCAATTTGGCTGCTGCACCAATTAGTTTGCTCTGGAGTCATCCCTTCCTGAGCTGAGACAAAAATGTGTGAGCTGGAGGCTAAAAAACTGTTTGCTCTGGAGTTTGCTCTGGAGCCATCCCTTCCTGAGCTGAGACAAAAATGTGTGAGCTGGAGGCTAAAAAACTGTGAGCTAACTCGCACTAACTCAGCTTAGAGGGAACACTGGTCCCAGCACTTAGGGGTTCCTTCTGACCGTCTGAGAATAGCGTTTGCAATATTGCATTTGTGTGCCAAGCCTACATACAGTATACATTTCCGAAAAAAGAAAGGAAGGGAGGGAGGAGGAGGAGGAGATTGGATTTATACCCCGCCCTTCACTACCCGAAGGAGTCTCAGAGCGTCTTACAATCTCCTTTCCCTTCCCCTCCCCACAACAGACACCCTGTGAGGCAGAGCTCTTTTGGGGACTGCTCCTGAGAGACCAGCTCTGAGAGAACTTGTGACTGACCCAAGGTCACACCGGCAGCTGCATGTGGAGGAGTGGAGAATCAAACCTCATTCTCCCAGATTAGAGTCTGTGCTCTTAACCACTACACCAAACTGGACCCCCCCCCCAATACCATTCTACCTTCCCTCCCATCAGACATGATGGTTACTTTGAATCTCCTTTCTTTTTTAATTTCAAATAGTCCAGTGTCTCAGTGGTCTTCGACATTATCAGTCATACTAATACCACCCTCTGATCCCACCCTTGTGTCAAAGCCACTTCCGCCAAATATTTTGTCACGGCCAGAGTTATGTCCAGATCACGCAGGGCTCTTTTTGTAGAAAAAGCCCAGCAGGGACTCATTAGCATAATAGGTCACACCCAACAGCAGAAACTCATTAGCATATTAAGCCACACCCCTGACAGCACAGCTCATTAACATATTAGGCCACACCCCATGTTACCAGACGTGTGGTCATCCAGCCACACCCACCTTTCCCTTCTTATTCTGTTTCCCTTGTTTTTGTCAAAACCCAGGGCCTTTTTTTGGAGCAGGAACTCCTTTGCATGTTAGGCCACACACCCCGCATGTAGCCAATCCTAATGACTGTCTGCTGTTGGGTGTGGCCTGTTATGCTAATGAGTTCCTGCTGGGCGTGGCCAACTCGGGAGCCAGCCGGAACTCCGTTCCTGTGCGTTCCTGCCCAAAAATAGCCCTGCCGATCAGTATCAGCCAGCAAAAAAGCCAGGGAAACAGAAGACACACCAGAAGCAATCACTGGCTGAACCTACAGATTTCTCAAAGGGGTAGGGTCGCCAGTCTCCAGGTGGTGGGTGGAGATCTCCCAGAATCACAACTAGTCTCCAGTCAAAGGAGATCTGTTCCCCCGGAGAAAATGGCTACTTTGGGAGGTGGACAGAGGTGTCGAACTCATTTGTCACGAGGGCCGGATCTGACATAAGCGTTGCTTTCTCGGGCCAGGCCATGTGTGCCATAACATGTAATGCCAGGCACCGGAGACATAAACTCTATAAAGGACTGCAGCTGGTAAGCTCTGAGTTGGTGTGTCCTCGCTGCAAGCCCTCATAGGCTGGGAGGGGGGTGCAAAGGAAAACCCATATGGGCGGACTGGGGAGCCAGCAGTGCAGCACTGGGCAGACGCTCCCACACTGTTTGACAAGGTTGTTCTGCCATCCAGAAGCCACAGTCGGAGTGGCTCCGCCCATTCCACCTCGAGCGGTCTCCTGTTCCCTCCCTTGCACTAGTTGCTCGCAGGCGGCATGAGAGCCCTGGCGCAGGCCAGTTCCGGCCCCTGGGCCTTACGTTTGGCACCCCTGCTCTATGGCATTATACTTCACGGTGGTCCCTCCCCGGCAGGCTCCACCCCCAAGATCTCCAGGAATTTCACAGCCCAAGTTGGCAACAACCCCACAAGGGGCCACCAGCACGCAATCAAGGAACATATCAGCCAACATTTCCATTGCAGCAGATCCGCAAAGACATAATCTATCGGAGTAAACTACTCCCCAGAATCTACCCAGCAAAACAGTGGAGGAAAAAGTAATTTATTGAAAAGGACTACAGCCGATGCATAAATTAGTTTGCTCTGGAGCCCTCCTTCTTGAGCGAAGACTGAAATGTGTGAGCCAGAGGCCAAAAAAACTGTGAGCTGGCTCACACCAACTCACCTTAGAGCAGTGCTGGCGAACCTTTTAGAGACCGAGTGCCCAAACTGCGACCCAAAACCCACTTATTTATCGCAAAGTGCCAACAAGGCAATTTAACCTGAAAACTGAGGTTTTATTTTAGAAAAAACAACACACACATTAACTTAAGATGATCCAAACAAAGTAAGGAAAGCAATCCCAAATGCTTTCATTTACTTAAAATTATTTGGCAGAGAATTCGACACTTTAATGATGGTCTGGGCCTGGCTGGGGCGATGGCACGCGTGCCCACAGAGAGGGCTCTGAGTGCCACCTCTGGCACCCATGCCATAGGTTCACCACCACTGCCTTAGAGGGAACACTGCCTACAGCACTTAGGAATGGTCAATTGATAAAAATAAATTTTGTGTGTGTGCGCACGCGTAAGTTCCATCAAGTTGCAGCTGACTCATGGTGACCCCCGTAGGGACTTCAAGGCAAGAGGCATTTGGAGGTTTGTCCTTGCCTGCCTCTGCGTAGAGACCCTGGACTTCCTCAGTGGTCTCCCATCCAAATACTAACCGGGACCAACCCTGCTTATTTTCTGGGATCTGAAAAGATAAACTAGCTTGGGCCATCCAGGTCAGGACTAGATGGAGGCACAAAACATGGCATTGCGGCATGCCATTGAATACCACGACAGCCACAACTTTCTTACCCTACTTGTGGGCTTTTTAGGTCAGCCATTGTGGAAATCAGGATGCAGGAATAGATGGACCTTTGGTTTGATCCAGCCGGGCTCTTCTTATGTTCTCTGAAATGCTGCATAATGCTCTACTTAAAGTGCTGATAGTTCAGCTTCCACACTGCACCCCCAGGACTTATTTATTTGTTTGCTTAAGTAGGAGACACTTTTTGGGAAAAGAAAAGAAAGAACCACCAAGGATCCATCTGAAATGTCCTCCGGCAGCCATAACTGGATCCTACCTTCTCCTCCTATAGCCGTTACGGAACTCTCTCTCGAGCAAAGACCAGTCTTGCAAGATCAAAACGTGTCCAGCTGGCATTAAAAAATGCCAAATTGTCGTGGCTTAACCTAATTACCACCACATCAAAACAGCCGAGGAAATTGGTCTTGGCTTTCTCCGCGGACGGTTATTTATTTATGAATTTAATCTATTTGCATGATTTATCTCTACGGCTCCCCTCATCCTGTAGCCCTAGGATGGGCCACAAACGAAAAGGCACTTAAAGCTCACATAAGCAGAATAAAAACAAAAAATCAAATCCGAGCAAGCTAAAATAAATAAGACGGCGGGCTTCGGCCCTCGCTTTCGGAAGCCAGTCCAAACATACACAACTTGACGAGTCTTCCTCAAGTCTTCTAAAATGACAAATACATCGAGTCTCAGAGTCAGTTTCCAGGGGTGGGACCCAGAAACGGACTGGGACATTAGGACAGCCCTGGAGTGTGGAGAACCAAATGTGGTCGCTGCAGTGCTCGTAGACTTGCCAACCTCCATGTGGGGGCTGGAGTTCTGTGGGAGTTGCCACAGATCTCCACGCAAGAAGGGAAGGAGAAGAGATTGGATTTATACCCCGCCCTTCACTCAGAGCCTCAGAGCAGCTATCAAACTCCTTTCCCTTCCCCTCCCCACAACAGACACCCTGTGAGGTAGGTGGGGGTGAGAGAGCTCTTTCAAGAACTGTTCTTTCAAGGACAGCTTTTGTCAGAACTATGGCTTGCCCAAGGTCATCCAGCAGCTGCATGTGGAGGAGTGGGGAATGAAACCTGGTTCTCCCAGATTAGAGTCCGCGCACTTTACCACTGCACCAAACTGGCTCTCACAACAGAGATAAGCTGTTTTAGAGAAAATGGCAGCTTTGGAGGCCAGAATGCTATGGCATGGGTCTCTAACTTGGTGCCCACCAACACCTTTCCTGGCAGCCGCCAAGTGTTTTAAGTAAGGGCGTGGAGTTGGGCCAGGTGGGTCTTTTGCCCAGCAAGGCTTCTGATTGGCCGGTGGAGATTTGACTGGCTGTGCAGATTTGGCAGAAGCTGCCCCCACAGCACAAGGCTCTTCACTGTATGACTGAAGGTAAGCAGCCATCTTGTGGTGGCCATTTTGTGACTGGGCCTACCACACCGTGTCAAAGTTCCAAAGGGACCTGCGGGCACGGAAAGGTTGGCGGCCCCTGCTCTGTGGTATACCATACGATCTAGGAGAAATGGAAGTCCCTCCCCGGGGACAACCCCCAAAGTTCTGCTGTGGGGTCCAGTTCAGGCCTGTAGCTACAGAGGGGCCTCTCGGGGCCTAGCCCCCCGACTTCCCATCCAGCCCAGGCCCCCCAGCTTCCAATTTGTATTTTATTTATGGTGCTCACTTGGGGGGGGGTGCCCCCCAACTTATTTAAAGAAGAACAAGATATTGGATTTATACCCCGCCCTTTACTACCCAAAGGTGTCTCAGAGCAGCTTACAGACTCCTTTCCCTGCCCCTCCCCTCCCCACAACAGACACCCTGGGAGCAAGGCTCCCTCTAAGCTGTGGTGTCCTGTGAGCAACAATTCTACTTTGTGAGCTACTGGCATTAAAGTTGTGAGTGAGCGATTTGGCTGCTGCCTGAATTTAGTTTGCTCTGGAGCCCATCCCTTCCTGAGCTAAAACAAAAATCTGTGAGCCGGAGGCTAAAAAACTGTGACCTAGCTCACACTCACTCAGCTTAGAGGGAACACTGCCTGGGAGGTGCTGAGAGAGCTCTTGACAGAAACGGCTCTTTTTTCAAGGACAGCTCTTCTCACAACTACGGCTTGCCCGAGGTCATCCAGCCAGGTGCGACTGGAGGAGTGGGGAATCAAACCCGAGAATCGGTCACCAAGCGCATAGCCATAACCGGAAGTCCGGTGGGTGTGTTGCCTTCTGACACTCTTCCGGTGACATCAGGGGGTGTGGCATATGTAAATGAGTTATGCTAATGAGCTCTGCTAATGAGCTCCTGCACCTCTTTTTCTACGAAATGACCCCTGAAAAGCAACAAAATGGCAACTCTGTAAGAGCCTGCAATGCAGCAGCGGTGGGTCTGTGCAGACCATGAGTTGAAGATCACTGGTCTAGTGCGTTTTTATCTCCCCCTTTGTCCAGGGAGCTCAAGGCAGCAGACATGATTCTCTCCCCCATTTTGTCCTTACAACCCTGGGAGGGAAGCTCGGCTGAAACAGTGATTGGCCCAAGGTCACCCGGGAAGCTTCCATGTGAGAACTGGCGATCTGAACCCAGGCCTCCGAGATCACAGACTAACACTCTGACCATGATACCCATCAAAAGCACAGCCTTGGAGACTGAAACGACACAACAAACGAGAATGGAGACCAGTGTTCCCTCTAAGCTGAGTTGGTGTGAGCTAGCTCACAGTTTTTAGCCTCCGGCTCACACATTTTCATCTTAGTTCAGGAAGGGATGGGCTCCAGAGCAAACTAACTTATGCAGTAGCCAAATTGGTTGCTTACAACTTTAATGCCAGTAGCTCACAAAGTAGAATTTTTGCTCACAACACTCGACAGCTTAGAGGGAACATTGATGGAGACGCAACGCTCCCTCTAAGCTGTGGAGTCCCGTGAGCAAAAATTCTAGTTTGTGAGCTCCTGGCGTTAAAAGTTGTGAGCGGGCGATTTGGCTGCTGCATAAACTACTTTGCTCTGGAGCCCTCCTTCCTAAGACAAAAATGTGTGAGCCGGAGGCTAAAAAACTGTGAGCTAGCTCACACTGACTCAGCTTAGAGGGAACACTGATGGAGAGAGAGAGAGAGAGAGAGGGCAGTATATTGCAGAATGTATTGACACAGCTTCTCAAATGGATTGCATTCTTTGAATCTTCGACTCACTTCAAATAATTTACTAGGCGCCTCACAGCTCACGCTTTTAAGATGCAACTTTAAAATGATTATTTTTTGTCTTAGATTTCTACTGTCGCACAGAGTGGCCGCCAGATGCACTGAAATTCCTTCGATCAAAGTGGTTTCGGTTTCCTCGGGCTGTGCATCAGGCTATGACATCCTACCCCAAGCACATTCCATAGAAGTAAAGTCCCACGGAAATGAAGGGGACTCGCTTTCAAATTATGTGTATGTTGCCGTGGAATGTCAGTCACCAGCAATAAAAATAAAATATGGTGTCTTATTGTGATCTTAGGCACACGTTTGCTTAAATGCACTGAGTGTCTGCCTCTGCATTCGCAAAGCTTGACCTCGTAAACAGATACCCAGTTCAGTTCGAATTACGATGCCACACAGTGATGTTGGCACAAGAGAAGACGCCCACTAGCTTGCATGCCAAATGCACACTGTTTTATAACATAGAATCATAGAGTTGGAAGGGACCTCAAGGGTCATCTAGTCCAACCCCCTGCACAATGCAGGGAATTCACAAATACCCCACCCACCCCCAGTGACCCCCTGCTCTATGCCCAGAGGAGGGCAAACAAACAAACATACAAACACAGCCCTCCAGGATCCTTGGCCAAACTGGCCTGGAGAACGGGATCCCCCGCTTTTACAACTGATCCCCAGCTGACAGAGATCAGCTCCCCTGTAGAAAATGGATGTTTTGAAGGGTGGACTCTATGGCCTTGCACCATATTGAGGCCCCTCCCCAAACCCTGCCCTCTCCTGGATCCACCCCCAAAGTCTCCAGGTATTTTCCAACCCAGACCTGGCAACCCTATCCTGGCCCCAAAGGGGCAATTGGCATTTCCCTGGGTGTGTAAAAAAGGGCCACAAGAACTAAGCACTGAGGCAACCCTTCCTGCCCTCCCTTCTCTTGACCTGCCTAAGTCCACAGAATCAGCATGGCTGTAAAATGGCCATCTAGCCTCTGCTTGAAAACCTCCAAAGGAGGAGAGCCCCCAACCCAGACCTGGCAACCCTATCCTGGCCCCAAAGGGGCAATTGGCATTTCCCTGGGTGTGTAAAAAAGGGCCACAAGAACTAAGCACTGAGGCAACCCTTCCTGCCCTCCCTTCTCTTGACCTGCCTAAGTCCACAGAATCAGCATGGCTGTAAAATGGCCATTTAGCCTCGGCTTGAAACCCTCCAAAGGAGGAGAGCCCGCCACCTCCAAAGGAAGCCTCTTCCACTGAGGAACCACTGTTCTTCCTAATGTTTACCTGTAAAACTCTTCTGGTTTAATTTCAACCCGCTGGTTCTGGTCCAACCTTCTGGGGCAACAGAAAACAACTCTGCACCATCCTCTATAGGACAGCCCTTCAAGGACTTGAAGATGGTTATCCTATCACCTCTCATTCGTCTCCTCTCCAGGCTAAACATACCCAGCTCCTTCAACCTTTCCTCATAGGACTTGCCCTCCTCTGGAAACGTTCCTGCTTGTCTATATCCTTCTTAAACTGTGGTGCCCAAAACTGAACACAGTACTCTAGGTGAGGTCTAACCAGAGCAGAGTAAAGCGGTACCATCACTTCATGTGATGGTATCTGGCTGTTGCCTTCTTCATGCTCTTTGTGGAAAACCAGGAGTGTGATGTATTCAATAGCTGCCAATGGAATACATAACTGTATGTGAACCACCTCATTGAAGTGCTATGTTAAGCTTCGTCCTGGGCTAGGATCCTAATCCCTCCAATCCTATTGGTAGCCCAGGAAGAACCAACCAATCACGTGCCATCAAGCTCCCTGAGCGGGAACGTCTGTGATTGGACTTTATGTAAAAAATCTTATTGGTTGGTATTGTATACTAGGCGTGGCTACATTAGCCGGGAGAGTTTAAAAGTGGAACAGCTTCAATGCAAAAGCTGTTCTGGCTATCCGAGTTGATCTGTGTTGGAGTTGAGTTACGAGTTGTTGAATAAAGCTGATCTTTGCTGAATCACTCTCTGACTCGTTTTGTTAAGTAGCAGACTTAACAAGGAGCCTGCTGTGATAGATGTGTAGTTCACTATATTAGTAGGTGAGCTGGATGTAGAAGAACAGTCCAGTAACTCTTAGGATGGCACTGCCAATCACTGAGTTCCCAAACCGCCTGTAGTAGCAGAACTCCAAAAACCCAATCGGAGCAGGGCGCTGAGAAGTGTGACAGTTAGGAACCTCATTTAGGAATGACAGCTTGAAATGACCATCCCAGATACATTTCCTGTGACTCTAGGGATAAAAATGTTGGACAAAGTCTTTCAGTGTTTGTCGTCGCCATGAAGGGCCGTGTCTCTCCAGAACTGTTAAATATGGTTCCCGACATTACTGTTTTTGTAATGAACTCATGGGGTAGAAAAATACCCCCAACATGTAGGATTGTGGGTGGCGGGGCAATGCCTCAGGAGAAAAATTAAAAAGAAAAATAAGGTCTCATCTACTTACAGGAAGTTCTTCTCACAGAGTTCCTTGCAATTCCTAGCGCTCTCCTTGTCACTTCCAGGTGGCTCTAGGAATCGCCAGGAACTCTGTGGTTGGAACTTTCTGTGAGTAGATGAGGCCTTACTTTTCTTTTTAATTTTTCTCCCTGATCCGATGAGCATCGGTGGGCCAGGGCCACAATTACCTGGAAGACTCCCACCATAAATGGGCAAATGGGAACCTTACCAATGGGGTATACTGGTACCCGCAGTGTTATGTATTGGGACTGAATCATCCCTGATTGAATCACCCTAGAGACTGGCTGAGCTTGAGGTACAAGAACAATAGCCAACCAGGACTCTGGAATAAACCAATCAAGTAGTAATGTTATGTAAATAGCCTATCCTGGGGAGCGGGGTGTGGGTGGGGTGGGGTGTTTTGCATGCATATAAGCAGGGCTCAGGCCCTGCTAGCGTTGTCTTAGAGTTAAGCTGAAATCACTAATAAACTATGAGCTGATCACTATACGTGTCTCGAACCCGGTATATTTCACACAGGCTTAAAAAACAACACCCCAGTCGCAAAAATGCATATATTGTTTATCTTCTACACAGGTTTTTTTTGGGTGGTGGGGGTGGTGTTTTTTTTAACCGAAAGTAAATGGTGAGCTGATCACTATACGTGTCTCGAACCCGGTATATTTCACACAGGCTTAAAAAACAACACCCCAGTTACAAAAATGCATATATTGTTTCTCTTCTACCCCGTTTTTTTTTGGTGTGTGTGTGTGTTTTTACAGAAAGTAAATGATAAGTGATCAGTGGTTCTATTTTGGGGACATTATTTAGTACTGTGCCGATGACGACGTCCAAAGAAGAAAACTATCTAGAGCCCGCTTTTATCTGAATGTTGCCCCAAAAAAGTACACATGCTGTATCTGATTCATCCCGCTATCGTTTTCAGGGTTTAATGTTACAATGATCTCAGCAATTTGTTCAAAACAAATCCTTTGCTGTCGATCGTCTTTAAAAGCCTTTCCTTTTGCCTCGGCCTGACAAATTTACCTCCCATCCCAGACACAGGTTTGGCAGAACTTATAACCCAGGCCCAATTCCTGTCTCGTGAGCAAAAATTCTACTCTGTGAGCTACTGGAATTAAAGTTGTGAGCTTTAATTTGGCTACTGCATAAATTAGTTTGCTCTACAACCATCCTTCCTGAGCGAAGACAAAAATGTGTGAGCCGGAGGCTCAAAAACTATGAGCTAGCTCATAATAACTCAGCTTAGAGGGAACACTGGTTAGGACGTATCCTTGCAAGGAGAATTGTTCCTGAAATGTCACACCTCTGTCCATTCCTGGTTTTGCATTTATGGATCAGATGGAAAACACAAGAAGCTGTCATGCAAACAGACTCTGAGAGTTGATCCCCTGTACATATTCAATGCTCTAATGACAATTGTGCTCCATCCAGGGGTCATTTTGTAGAAAAAGAGGTGCAGGAGCTTATTAGCATAACTCATTTGCATATGCCACCACACCCCCTGACACCACCGGAAGTGTGTCAGAAGGCAACACCCACCGCTCAGGCTCCACTGGACTGTTTTGGATTGCTAGCTGTTGGGGGGGGGGCCGTGAAGATCTATCCTCGCAGAGGAGGGAGAGCTTGTACCTGAATAAAACTTGGTCTTAAAGGTGCCACTGGACTGTTTAGGACCTGGGGGCCGGCTCCACAATTTACCTGGCTGCTTGTTGCTCTGACTGAGGGCTGCTGGGAGCAGGGGGCGGGGCTTGTTGCATGTGCCCGCCCCCTGGGCTCTTTACTGCCGGAGCTCCGCTCCTGTGCGCTCCTGCAGGAAATGACCCCTGGCTCCATCAAGTTGCAATCAACTCATGGTGACCCCGTGGGGTTTCCATGATAAGAAATTAGCAGAGGTGGCTTGCCGTTGCCTTCCTCTGCATAGCAACCCCAAGTCTTCCTTGGTGGTCTCCCATCCAACTACTAACCAGGGCTGACCCTGCTTAGCTTATTCATGCCGCTCTCTGATGCTGTGCCTACGGGAAAGGATGCTGATGGGGTGGAACGAAGGGTGACCGTGGTTTCAGCATTTTTCTCACGTTTCTTCATGGAGTACCTGAACGAGTTCTCTAGCACTACAGACTGGGACCATTGCCTGGTCATGTCTGCATGGCACAACACACACTGGCTTGGACCCTTGCCCTCCCAGAAAGCAAACTTTGAAGCCTTCCTCCAATGTAAGCAGCTTTTCCTCCAGCCCAGGAACTGGCTCTAGCCCAAGATAGCATCATAAGAACATAAGAAGAGCCCTCCTGGATCAGACCAGGGGTCCATCTAGTCCAGCATCCTGCCTCACACAAATTCCACATTTTAATCACTCTCTGTGTAAAGTAGTCTTTCCTTTTGTCCATCCTGAACCTACTGCCCATCAGCTTCATTGGATGCCCTTGAGTTCTAGTATTTGGGGAGAGGGAGGAAAAGTCCGCTTTGTCAGCTCTCTCCAACCCGTGCATATTTTTACAAACCTCCATCATGTCTCTCCTTACATGTCTTTCTTCTAAAATGAATAGTCCCAGCCTCTTCAGCTCCAGCCCCCTAACCATCTTGGTTGTCCTCCTGCCCTCTGTGTGTGAACATTACAGCCATGCTCAAGGCCACTGGCATGGGACGGAGCCACACGTTGCATTTGAAGAACATCACTGTGGCCGTTGTGCATTGCTTTTAAAAAGGAAGTACTTATTCACCCAAAGAGTAATTCTATCTATCTATCTATCTATCTATCTATCTATCTATCTATCTATCTATCTATCTATCTATCTATCTATCTACTTCATATTCATCCATCCATCCATCCATCATCTATCCCTCCATCCATGATCTATCTATCTATCTATGCATCCATCCATCCATCTATCCATCCACCATCTATCTTCTTCTTCTTCTTCTTCTTCTTCTTCTTCTTCTTCATCATCATCATCATCATCATCATCATCATCATCTATCTACTTCATAATCATCTATCATCTATCTATCTATCTATCTATCTATCTATCTCTATCTATCTATCTATCTATTGTCTGTCTGTCTGTCTGTCTGTCTGTCTGTCTGTCTGTCTGTCTGTCTGTCTGTCTGTCTGTCTGTCTGTCTGTCTGTCTGTCTGTCTGTCTGTCTGTCTGTCTGTCTGTCTGTCTGTCTGTCTGTCTGTCTGTCTGTCTGTCTGTCTGTCTGTCTGTCTGTCTGTCTGTCTGTCTGTCTGTCTGTCTGTCTGTCTGTCTGTCTGTCTGTCCGCTTTTCTGGCTGTCTGTCTGTCTGTCTGTCTAGTACTGCTCATATGGCTGTCACCTTAAGCAGAAATTAGAACACACAAAAACCATTTCAAAAGACCTGACTCAGTATTATTTCTCGTATATTTGATTATTGCGCCTATGAATTTTGCCACTGAGAGGGTGACACAATCATTTGTATCTGATAGTGGCCATGACACCTGAGCTCGCACATTGAGCAATTCCATATCCTTAAGTAAAGGGGTGACTGAATTAGCCCTCAACTCATTGAATATAGGGCACTCCATAATCATATGTTCAGTGGGTTCGATTTTCTCATATGAACATCTGCATGTTCTATTAGAGTATGATACTCTATTGTATTTGTCCTCCAAAACCGCTGAGGGAGGAACGTTCAGTCTTGCCAAAGCAAAAGCTCTTCTTTGTAGTTTTGGGACAAAGAGTCATGAACACGTGGAATTCACTGCCACAGGAAGTGGCGGCGGCTACAAATCACAGACAGCTTCAAGAGGGGACTGGATAAACATCTGGAGCAGAGGTCCATCAGTGGCTATTAGCCACGAGGTATAGATGGAACGCTCTGTCTGGGGCAGTGATGCTCTGTATCCTTGGTGCTTGGGGGGCAACAGTGGGAGGGCAACAGTGGGAGGGCTTCTACATAGTGACCTTGGTATTCCTTGCTGCTTTCTCATCCAGGTATTAAACAGGTCTGACCCTGCCTAGCTTCCAAGATATGATGAGATCGGGCTAGGCAGGGCTATCCAGATCAGGACCAAAAACACCTTCATAAAGTTACAATTCCCAAGGATGCATGCCGAGCCTCCACGAAAGTACAACCAAATTCAAACTGTTTTAAATGCGATGCCAAACTACTTGGACGTTGAAATCCCAAGTAGGCGAAGAAGGATTCAAAAGACATTTCCCTGAACTGTGTGAATGGGCGGTAGAACCCACGGCGGAGACGGACAGCGAATACGTGCGAAATAGCCCAACTTCACTCACAGGCTGACGGGGATGCAAATTGGCTGTGACTTCCAGGAAAGTAAGCATGAGGTTTGTGGTGGGAACCTTGTAGAAAATATCAGCAGCGTGTTCCGTAGCAATGAAACAGGCAAATTCAATTACAGGAACTATTAGGGGGAAAGGTTTGGAAATGAAACGGTGTCTCGTAATGCCATTATAATAGCCTGTGGTGCAGCCACACTTGGAAGAAAGTGTGCTGTTCCTTGTTGCTCGGCCTCAGAAGGAATAACAGAGCTGGAAGAGCTACAGGAGAATGACAACTAAAAAAAATCCTTCTTTCTTTATTCTCTGCTCTTATGACTACAGTCTTGATCCATAGCGATTCAGCAGCAAAGCAACAGCAAAAGGAACTATAACGGTAGTAACAATAAACACACCCTTAACAGCTAAACATCGAGTTATCCAGATCTAACTATCTATTAGATTTGATTACGTAATGACTAAAATAATCATGGGGTTGGAGTAGCTTTCCTATAAGGAAATGCTCAAAATTTTGTAGGATTTAATTGGGGGGGAGGGTGAGACAACCGGAGGGAACACGTTAAAATCACCAAGGTGTAGAGAGAGGGAATTTATTCTTTCATGTATTTAAAACATTTATTAGCTGCCTTTCTAACCTTACGGGAACTCACAGCGGCTTTACCGTATAAATGGGAATAAAACACAATCAAATACAGAAAAGCACTAATTAAAAAAATCAGTCCTTTCGAACTGCCAACAGGCAGAAGAAGTACAATTAATCTAACACCATCCTGAATAGAATTGTCTTCTGCTGCCTCCTAAAGGCCAAGAGTGAGGGGGCCACGTGCATCTCCCTGGGGATGTCGTTCTCATAATTGTGGGGCTGCCCCTGAAAAGGCCCTGTCTCGTGTACCCATTTGACAAGTTTCTCTGGTCAAGGGGGCATCAAGGGGGCCTCTCCCTCTGATCTTCATTCCCACACAGGAACATATGGGAGAAGATGATCCTTTAGACACCCCACTCCCAAGCCGTGTAGGGCTTTAATGGTCAAAACCAACACATTGAATTGGGCTCAGGAGCGGATCAGAAGCCAATGTAATTGCTGTAATATTGAGGTCACATGATCCAGATAACCAGCAATCTAGCTACAGCATTCTTCACTAGCTGTATCTTCTGAACAGTCTTCAAGGGTGCTCTCAAGTTGAGCCCCACCCACAACGTGCCCTGCGTGATGATGTCACTTCCGGGTGACGCCATCGCTGCGTGTGCAAAGCGCAGGCGCCAAAGATCTCCCGCAGAAGAAGAAGGACCCCTTGCCGGCAGCCAGGTACGACCTTGTCAACCCTCGATAGGACGTCAACCACCGTGACACCGTTCCCCTTCATACCCCAGCATTGGGAGGCGGCCCAGCGGGACGCCACGGTCACTGTATCAAAGGTCGCCGAGAGAGCCAGGAGAAGTAGCAGGGTCCCACTCCGCCTGTCTAGTTCTCGGCAGAGGCCGTCAACCTAGGCGGCCGCAGCTGTTCCAAATCCTGACCTAAAGCCAGATCGACGTGGGCTCGGAAAACCAGTCTCTTCCCAGAGCTGCTGGAGCTGAGGAGCAACCCCCTGTGCTCTGGCACCTTGCCCCAGAAGGGGAGATTGCAGAGTGGCTGGAAGTTTTCCGACACAGTAGGGCTCAGGGAGGGTTTCTTCAAAACAGGTCTGCTCACTGCCTCCTCGAACACGGGTGGCACAATCCCCCCTCTCGAGGAAGCCTTTACCACTCCCCTGACCCATTCAACTGACCCACTGATTTAATGGAATGCCTAGAACCTGGGAGGTCACCCTAGGAACCTTGGTTTCCTTGGAGTCATTCCTTACTTTCTTTCCTTGTAGGAAAGGGTAGGTTAGATTAGGGTTGCTAATGTTCTACTTATCAGTGTTATTAAAGCTATGAATGGTGTTGATGTAATTAATGTTATCATCACTATTATCATTAATATTATTAATTCTATTCTTATTAATGTTGTTAAAGTGGTTAATCTTGTTAATATTGAATTATGGAATTAGTGGACTGGTGTATCATAAGACATCGATGTTGGATTTGTAACTGGCTATTTGTGTCATATTTTATATTTTGTATTTTGAACGTTGAGTATTGAAATGTTGAGAATGTTTTCTTAGTTTGCATGCTGAAAGGTTTTTTGAAATAAAAATCTCTATTTTCCTTAAAAAAAAAAGGTCTCTATTTTCCTATAAAGCTTGATTGAAAACAAGTCCAGGGTACACAGAAGGAAACAGTTGCCCTGTGTACTTTTTAGTTATGTGCTTCATATGCCGATTTTCTCCCCAGTGCAGACCTGAAGTGGTTTACATTCTTTTCCTCTTCTCTGTTATTTAATCTTCACAACAACACTGTGAGGTAGGTCAGGCTGAGACCATTTCCACAGTAGTGACATTCCCCACAGTGATATTTTTAAAACTGCACGCTATGTGATTTTTTCCTCAGTCGATTTTCCTCACCAGGCACAAAACCGAAGTTTTCTCCTCCTTACCCTACGTTTTCGGAATCCTCAGTTTTAGCGAGTCCTGAAAATGCAGGGTAAGAAGGAGAAAACTTCGGGCTTGCACCTGGTGAGGAAAAATCTACTGCAGAAAATGTTACATAGTGCAGACTTTTAAAAACGTCAATGTGACGACCTCTTATTTGGGGAGGTCTAGTTTTACTTTAAAATGTTCTTTCAGTTTTACTCTGTAGGGTAATCTGGCTGCCACCAGGAAAATTTAGGCTTTCCAAACCTTTTTCTATAATATTTCTCACAGGGTAGGTATACAGAGGGTCTGGGCTTTCATGAAGGTCTATGTGGTCTGAGGAAGGATTCTTTACTGAGCTGGTATACTTGAAGAATTTAGGATTTATTTAACAAAAGTATAAACATGAGGGTAAACAATGTAAACAGTACTGGGAATGATTTGAACAATGGCTTAGTGTCTCTCACAAGCTTCTCTCTACTGACAGGGATTTTTCATAGGCAACTCTGTAACACTTTTCACTGTACTTTTTTCCTAGACTCTCAGCTTTCAATTGTAACTCTTATAACATAGAACTAAATGTCACTCTTTTCACACACAGGGATGAGTCTCCTTCAACTCAGAGACAGAACTTAACTCCTCTTCTGCTTCTCTCACAGAAATCAGAACAAAACTGCTTAACTAACTTCCACTGTCTGCATAAACTGTCATATCCCTCCAACAGTCACTCTTCAACTGCCACTCTTGACTGACATATCTGTTCATCCATACAGAATCATTCTAAAACCGCTCCCCCTCTCTGTCACTCACCAATCACACCACTTGCCTGTTTCAACCACACTAGACTTTCACACAGCAATGTAAACCAAACTTTTAAAGACACACACACACAAAAACAGGAAATCGTTACAGTCAACATGGGGAATTTCACTACTGCGGAAATGGTCAGAGTGTGTGTGACTGGCCCAGGGACACCCAGCAAACTCCAACGGCAGAGGGGGGATTTGAAACTGGGTCTCCCAGATTCTAGTCTGACGCCCTAGCCACGACAACATGCTGGCTGTCAACATAGATGCCACATTGCCATAATGATGACCTCAAGTCTGTGGTGTGGCGGAAAGTGGCGTTGAGTCACAGCCGACTTACAGTGACTCCGAAGGGTTTTTAAGGCAAGAGATGTCCAGAGGTGGTTTGCCATTGCCTCGCTCTGCATCATGGTCCTCGTAGTCCTTGGAGATCTCCCATCCGTCTACTAACCAGGGCAGACCCTGCTTAGCTTCCAAGATCTGATGAGATCGAGCCAACTTGGACTACGCAGAACAGGATGACCTCAAGTTCAGAGGACTTTAAAAAAGGAGCAGACAAGTTTGAGAAGGGTGTCTCCTAGCCACAAAAGTTAAACGAAGCCTCCATTTTTAGAAAAAGTCTATCTGAGGAGCAAGGGTGGGGAAAGTGGAAGACGGCCATCCCCTCACTGCTGTGCTCATGAGACTGAAGAATCCAGACTGACCATTATTGGGAAAAAGAACACCAGACCAGGTCTCGGTCTGCTCTAAGAAAAGCGATCCTTATTTCCTAATGACTCAAATGCTTCTTCTGCAGTCCAATTGTGCTGCGTTTGCAGTCTGACCTAGAGTCCTTAAGGGCTTTCTAAACTTTATAGGGTTTTCTTTTTTTTTTCATTTAGTAATGTCAGACTTTCATTACCCATCATAAAGCACCCAAAATAAAAGGCCGCAGAAGTTCCCCTCCCTCTGCAGGGTCACCTTCAAGATACTTATGTCATCATGCGCTGTCTCTGAAATTTCCACACGTTGGAGCGCGCTCAAACCATAAATGCATACCGAATTTCACATTAGGGGCGGCCTGATTTTTCTCTGTCATTTGTTTCTGCTTTTATTGCTCTGCAGAACGTTTTAAATTTTTTTTTTTTTTGGAAAAGGGAGATTTTGTTTTCCTGTTAGGCAGTATGTAATTTACATCAATCATAGCAGAATTTCAATACCGCTGAGGTATCACTTAAAAGGAGAGACGGGATGGTAAACACTGCCCCTGTCCAAGGACAAGAACTACAGAATCACAGAGAGAGAGAAAGGGAGGGAGAGCGCTTCCAAATCCTATGAGGTAAAACTCCACAGGAGACTGGCCAAAATTCATCACACCACAAAAATATCCTCTCTCTGGTCGACAGGGTCGTTAAAAGAACATGAACCATTGTTAACTTGAGAGGCTCGGGTTCTGTTGGCGTCACAGCAAAGCGCCGTTGATGTTTTGCACACTTTGGGTGGAGAAGAAGCCGTTATGTGCCATTACTTTTGAGAAGAAAGCATCCCGTCTGCACAGTATGAGACATTCGCTGTGCTCTGGAGATGTGGAGCCTCCGTAAAAGCTGTCCCTGTTGTCTGCTGCAGGAGAAAATGTGACTGGTTTCCCTCCCATAGCAAGTTAAAGCCGGAGCTGACATGGGCCCTTCATTTAAAGTAGTCAACAGATTAGGGCTTCTATCATAAGAACATAAGAGAAGCCAAGGGTGGATCAGGCCAGTGGCCCATCCAGTCCAACACTCTGTGTCACACAGTGGCCAAAAATACCAGGGGCCATCAGGAGGTCCACCAGTGGGGCCAGGACACTAGAAGCCCTCCCACTGTTGACTCCCACCCCAAGCACCAAGAAGACAGAGCATCCCTTGCCCCGGACTGAGAGTTCCTATCTATACCTTGTGGCTCATAGCCACTGATGGACCTCTGCCCTGTATGTTTATCCAATTCCCTCTTGAAGCTGTCCATGCTTGTAGCTGCCACCACCTCCTGTGGCAGGGAATTCCCTGTGTTAATCACTCTTTGGGTGAAGACGGACTTCCTTTCATCCGTTCTAACCCAACTGCTCAGCGATTTCATGGAGTGCCCACGAGTTCTTGTATTGTGAGAAAGGGAGAAAAGGACTTCTTTCTTGACCTGCTCTATCCCGTGCATAATCTTGTAAACCTCTATCGAAACATATCTACCTCTTTCTGATCTACGAGGGTCCTGTTTTCGTGCACACCATGTTTGTTTGTGTGTGTGTGTGCCTACACACCGTTTCTTCTCCTCAGGGGCTTCCTTTGCTGTTGCTAACACTCAACTGTCACTGTAGGAGCAATCTGGGAGGAATGTCAGAGTCAGAGAGGTTTTCTGCATTCAACTTTATTTAATTTTCTGTCCGAGTGTCTAAATTATGGGGGGGGGGGATGTTGCACATACATATGTTAAATGATGGAGTATATCAGTTTCACGTGCTTGGTTTTATGTTCCAGTATCGATTTTCTCTCCTTGCAGGAATTCAGCTTGAGGGGAATTCTGCCCAACACGTAAGCCCACAAAACATGCATTGTATGGAGAAACTGCAATTTAGAAAAAAGAAACCCAGATCTATCCGACAACAATTGCAGTGCCCCAAGCGCTGATACTGGTGCATGGTAAACTTTTTTTGTGCCATTAGACAGCCCCGGGGCTCAATTTGGAACTGGATTGGTCTTCCAGTCTGTTTTCAGATTTGCAAAATGTGAAACGAGAAAGTATCTGATGAGTGCCTTGCCACCAAGACACCCCCTCCAACCGTGAGTCACGTGGTGGCAGCAGTCGTCTCCCAGTGAGCATGGAACTTAAAAAGCTGCCTCCCGTGCCCTTGTTGAAATCACAGTGGCAAAAAAAAAAGTCAGCTCAGACCCATCTGTATCAACCAGTTTCCAACTTGCCATCGCATTTGAGAGCCAGCTTGGTGCAGTAGTTAACGTGCTGGAGACTCAAGGAGCCCCGGGTTCAAATCCACTCTGTGCCAGTCTTTCCCTCTCAGTTTAGCCTATGCCACAGGGCTGTTGTGAGAGTAAACTAAAGGAAGGTAGATCCAGGTAGTCAGCCGTGCTGATCTGAAGCAGTAGAACAAATTTAGAGTCCAGTGGCACCTTTAAGACCAACAAAGGTTTATTCAAGGGATGAGCTTTCATGTGCTTTGCACACAAAAAAGTGTGCTTTGTACACGAAAGCTCATCCCTAGAATAAACCTTTGTTGGTCTTAAAGGTGCCACTGGACTCTAAATTTGTTCTAAAGGAAGGTAGACTGATATACGCTGCCCAGCATTTCTGGGAGAAAGAATGGGATAAAAATGTATTGTGTACATTTGAGAATAACGTAAGGGGTCGTTTGCACTTCTTCCATGTTTACTTTAAACGACTTTGTCTCTTTTGCAAATTGTGCTGTTGGGGTCACTTTATCAGCAGAAGAGAGGGAAAACCCTTTCTGGGCTAAAATTTAGTATATATGTACCAGTATGTTTCTCACAGTGTGGGTAAATTTGGTGTAGTGGTTAAGTGCGCGGACTCTAATCTGGGAGAACCAGGTTTGGTTCCCCACTTCTCCACTTGCACCTGCTGGATGACCTTGGGTGAGCTGTAGTTCTGATAAGAGCTGTCCTTGAAAAAGAGCAGTTTCTGTCAGAGCTCTCTCAGCCCCACCTACCTCACAGGGTGTCTGTCGTGGGGAGGGGAAGGGAAAGGAGATTGTAAGCCACTCTGAGACTCCGAGTGAAGGGCGGGGTATAAATCTCCTCCTCCTCCTCTTCTTCTTCTTGTAGCTCAGGGGTAGATTTTTCCAACAAAATAATGGTGGCATGGAGTGCAGAGGGTACCATAAAACCCGATGATCAAAGAAACTGAAAGGAGCATGCAATGCGGAGGGGAATTTCTGTTCCAAGGTGGGTTTGGTAAAACAACAGAGGGAAAAGCTAATGCAGAATCGCCCTTGGATTTAGAAGAAAAGGAAGAGATTGGATTTATACCCCGCCCTTCACTACCCAAAGGTGTCTCGGAGTGGCTTACAAAGTGATGGGGGAGGGAAAATCTTTTGTAGTCTTCTGTACACCAGAGGTCATTTCGGGGGGGATCGCGGGGGATCGTAGTTCCCCCGGGTGAGGTACGGGGGGGGGGGCATATGACGAAGCCCCACCCCCTGCTTCCGGCCGCCCCGCTTCCGGCCCTCATTCAGCCAGGAGGAGACAGGAGAAGAGGGAGGGTGAGTTGCTTCCTCCCTGCCTCTCCCCACCCCTGCCTGCCTGGGGCCAGGGAGGGCCTTCGCGGGGCTTCCTTGCACTCCTGCCGGCCTTGCAGGTCCACCCCCGGGCCCCTCATGGGGCTCGGCAGTGGAGCTGCAAGGCTGGTGGCGGCTGGGACCGTTGGGGGCGGGGTGTGTGGCCTTATGACACACTTCCGGTGATGTCAGGGGGTGTGGCATATGCTAATGAGTTCCCCTAGCTCTTTTTCTACGAAACGACCCCTGGGGGAATCAAACCCAGTTCTCCCATATTAGAGTCCGCGCACTTAACCACTACACCAAACTGGCTCTCTTAATTCATTTAATTCACATGCATCATTTAAAATACTCCTCAATTCCAGTTGGCGTGTGTCTCTGTGCGCAAAACCAGCAATCATGCAGGAACGTTGACTTAACAACCACATTTCAACCTTGTTCTGCGTTACAGTGCGTTTGTAATTTTGGCCTTGAAGATTTTGTATTTTAGCATTCAGCCCGAAGAAGCATTCTGGTTTATTATGTTTTTGTGGGCCCTAATAAAGCTGAAAGCTGACAGGAGGGAAGGTGATTCATTTGAAATGTGGTGCTGGAGGAGAGTTTTATGGACCGCCAACAGACAAATAAGTGGGTTTGAGATAAAATCGAGCCTGAAGTCTCCTCAGAAGCTAAAATGACTAAACTAAGGCTATCCTACAAGAAGACAAGAGTCACTGGAAAAGACAATCATGCCAGGAAAAGTTGAAGGCAGCAGGAAGAGAGGAAGTCCCAACAGGTGATGGATGGACTCGATCAAGGAAGCCACAAAGGCCCTCAGTTTGCAAGACCCGAGAATGGCTGTTAACAATAAGGTGTTTTGGAGGTTATTAATTCATAGGGTCACCAAAAGAAGTGACTTGTCCACACTTAACACACACAATAGAAGTACTAGCTGATCATTGCTCTTGTTTTGCTTCCCTTTCCACCCCCCCTCCCCCCGGTAGAACAACAGAACTACCTGGAATCTGTCTGCTTTGGCAAATAATTTAAAATTGTGTCCTCCTTTATGGTCAGAGCCTTCAGTGTCTCTCTGTCTTCTGTTAAACAGAAAAAACCCATCCCTGCAGAATATGAGGAGATATATAATCAAACATGCTTTCATTTCCCAGCAATCCCTGGGGACACGCTGAAGAAATAGCTCTCAAAACAATCCAAAATAAGCATTCCGTGAACCTCTTAAGTTATACTAGAGGGGAGAGTTTGGTTTACTTCCTTTTAATTCTTTTAAAACAGTATCTGCGGGTAGCAAGTCACTGGTGTGGTCCAGTGTGGTATAGTGGTTAAACTGTGGGACTAGGATCTGGGAAACCCAGGTTTGAATCCCCACTGTGCTGTGGAAGCTTGCTGGGTAACCTTGGACCAGTCACGCCCTCTCGGCCGAACCTATTTCACAGGGTCGTTGTGAGGATAAAATGGAGGAGAGAAGAATGATGTAAGCTGGTTTGGGTCCCCACTGGGGAGAGAGGAGGGGATCAAAATACAGACTTCCCTGAGGTGCTTGGAGGAAGGGCAGGATAAAAATATATATTAGGTGGACTTTTAGGGCACTTGTATTCTGCCCTTCCTCCCAGGAGCTCAAGGAGGGGTATGGGGTTCTCCCTTCTTCCATCTTATCCTCACAACAACCCTGTGAGGTAGGTTAGGCTGAGAGAGTGCAGCCCAAAGTCACCCAATAAGGTTTTATGGCAAGGGAGGGGGGATTTGAACCAGTCTAACCACTATTCTGCATTGTGCCTTTGATGACTAACAGAGGTACTGTGAGGTCCTGCTTATTGGGGAGACTGTTTCTCCTTTAAACCACACTCTGTGTACATGAACTTAGTAGATTTCTGCTGCCACCAGGAATTAAAAATTCCAAATCTCTCTGTGTTGGTAGAATGACCCAGTGTCTAGGCGCTTCAGAGGACTATGTGGCCCTGAGGAAGGACTGTTCTGATTGCTGGGATAAGTTTAAACAAATAATGATTTATTTATAAAAGAACAAAACAGGTTTCTGGGTATTTTTGAACTGTTGTTGAAGAAAGAAAATATAACTGACAAAGCTTGGCATCACACATAGTCTCTCAAACACCAAAACTCAACTCTGACAGGCTTATCTCTCTCTCATACATAGCCACACAGGCTGAACACACAGGCCATGGCTGGGAAGGCGGGGTAGACATATAATAAATAAATAAATAAATAAACTCTCTTGCTCATATAGCCACACAGGCTGAACTGTCTTGCTCATATAGCCACACAGGCTAAACTAAGCTCCAACTGCTTCCTCTGTCACACAGACTCTTACAAAAACTCTCCACACTCCTCTCTTCAAGGACACAGAATCCCCTCAGAGACATCTCTCCTCCCACACTCTCAGTCATCAGCCAATCACATCACACTCGTCTCCCTCTATCCCTCTCCTTACATCACTGCAGTCAAACTAAACATTTAAAGAAACACACACACCAAAATATGAAATCATTACAGGTACCCTTTAATGAAGATCGTTCCAGAAGGTGGCCATGCCGGTCTGAAGCAGAAAGGTTAGATTTGAGTCCAGTAGCGCCTTAAAAGCCAACTAGATTTTTTGAAGGGGAGTATGAGCTTCTGAGAGTCAAAACTCCCTACGTCAGATATTCTCAAAAGTTCATGTCCCTCAAAATCTTGTTGTTCTGTTGGACTCCAGTCTAGAGGTACCCTTGCCTCCCTTGACCCCAAACGGAATATTCAAAGAGAATCCAAGACGGATCAAGGGCTATCTACTCCCTTTAAATCCTAGTAGCGCCACAAATACTAAGAAGATTTCATTCCAGCACAAGCTTTTGTGGACTAAAGCCCTAGTCACGAAACATATGTGGTGGGCCCTCCCTAGACAGATATTTATAAATGAGGTTATGAAGAAAAAATAATAATAAACAAGGAGGACCAAAGGTCACAAAATGCAACAACAACAACAACAACAACAAAACAGAGTGAGATATAATTCTGTCAAATGCAAATGTAGTCAGATGAGCCTGGTCTCAGGCTAGATTAGAATTCTGGTTTATTTTTTGAAAGCAAATATTGGGTTTCTTGGTGAATGTGGGCAGGCAAACAGCAGAGAAGCCAGCAGTGCGTGGTAAAAATAAACAGGAGTCATATTTGGGGTGCCTTAAAGACTAACAATCATCTTCCAAAATAAGCTTTCATGGACGAGAAATCATTTTGTAAGATCCGGGAAGTGGTTCCTCACTAGGCAGGCATTTATACATGAGAACAACAACAACAATAATAGAAAACAGCCAGGTCAAAGGGCCATGAAATACCTATCTTCAGATAAAGTTTAATTTGGGGTATAAGGTTTTGTGTGCATGCACAATTCCTCACATACACATCTTCAGATAAAAGTGTAATTCTGGGTATAAGCTTTTGTGTGCACGCACAATTCTTCAGATACATATCTTCAGATAAAAGTGTAATTCTGGGTATAAGCTTTCGTGTGCATGCAGAACTCTTCAGATAAAAGTGTAATTCTGGGTATAAGCTTTTGTGTGCATGCACAGTTCTTCACAGACATAATCTTCAGATAAACGTGTAATTCTGGGTATAAGCTTTTGTGCATGCACAGTCAGTTCGTCAGATATATATCTTCAGATAAAAGTGTAATTCTGGGTATAAGCTTTCATGTGCATGCAGAATTCTTCAGATAAAAGTTTAATTCTCGGTATAAACTTTCGTGTGCATGCACAGTTCTTCAGAGACATAATCTTCAGATAAAAGTGTAATTCTGGGTATAAGCGTTCCCGTGCATGCACAGTTCTTCAGATATATATCTTCAGATAAAAGTGTAATTCTGGGTATAAACGTTCCTGTGCATGCACAGTTCTTCAGAGACGTCACATAATCTTCAAATAAAAGTGCAATTCTAGGTATAAGCTTCCGTGTGCATGCAGGATTCTTCAGACACAGAAGAAGTGTGCACGCACGCGGAAGCTTATGCCCAGAATTAAAACTTTATTCCTCTTAAATATGCCACCGGACTCAAAACCCTGCGCAAACGATACGAATGAAAAGGACTCCTGTGTACGGCGATGATGTACCAGCGACCCCCCCC
>NW_015176467.1:166046-287702 GCF_001447785.1 Gekko japonicus | reverse complement strand
GGGAAAAAGACCACCGAGTTTTATGGTGTCTTCAGATGCTTCCCTTTGGCTTTGGGGCTTTGGCGCCCGCCTCCTTCCCTCCCTCCCTCCCGGGCTCTGAAAAGAGGCAAGGCTGGAATTTGGGGGGGGGGGGTCTCCTGCTGCAAGGCAGCGGCTTTTGGCGGGCTTTCCCCCTCCCCGCCGCAGCTGCGGTGCGGAGGGATTCCCCTTGTTTTCAGTGGCCTGAGCAGAAATTCTACTCTGTGAGCTCCTGCCATTGAAGCTGTTGATTGGGCTGCCGCACGCATGAGGCTGCTCCGGAGCCCTCCTGCCTGAGCGGAGGCAAAAACGCGTGGGCCGGTGGCTAAAAGACTGTGAGCTGGCTCACACTGACTCAGCTCAGCGGGAACACTGAGAAGGGTTGGGTTGCCAGCTCCTGGCTGGGGGAATAGCAGGGTTGGGGGGGTGGAGCCTGAGGAGGGGCGGGGTTTGGGAAGGGGAGGGACTTCAGTGGGGGGGCATAAATCAGGGAATGGCAGACTCCCAGGTGGGACCTGGGCCATGTTCCCTCTGAGCTGTGGCGTCTTGTGAGCCAAAATGCTACTTTGTGAGCTACGGGCATTAAAGTTGTGAGCGAGCGATTTGGCTTCTGTATAAATCAGTCTGCTTTGGAGCCATTCTTCCTGAGCGAAGGCAAAAATGTGTGAGCCGGAGGATAAAAAGCTGTGAGCTAGCTCACACTAACTCAGCTTAGAGGGAACACTGGACCTGGGGGGTCTTCTGGAATTGTAGCTCGTCTCCACACTACAGAGATCTGTTCCCCTGGAGAAAAGGTGAGGCTGCCTTGGAGGGTTAGGACTGTACGGCATTGTACCCCACTGAGGGTCCCTGTCCTCCCCAGGCTCCACCCCCAAATCTCCAGGAGTTTCCCAACCTGAAAGTGATAACCCTAACCTTAACCCCCAGCCAGCAGCCGGGGGAGGCCTGGTGACCAATGCTCCCTCTAACCTGTGGAGTCTGGTGAGCAAAAATTCTCCTTTGTGAGCTACTGGCATTGAAGTTGTGAGTGGGCCATTTGGCTGCAGCATAAATTAGTTTGCTCCGGAGCCAGTTTGGTGTATTGGTTAAGTGCGTGGACTCTAATCTGGGAGAACCAGGTTTGATTCCCCACTCCTCCACTTGCACCTGCTGATGTGACCTTGGGTCAGTCACAAGCTCTGGCACAGCTGTCCTTGAAAAAGAGCAGTTTGTGCCAAGAGTTCTCTCAGCCCCACCCACCTCACAGGGTGTCTGTTGTGGGGAGGGGAAGGGAAAGGAGTTTGTAAGCCGCTCTGAGACTCCAAGTGAAGGGCAGGGTAAAAATCCAATCTCTTCTTCTTCTCTTCTTCTTCTTCCTGAACCAAGGCAAAAAGGTGTGAGCCGGAGGCTAAAAAACTGTGAGCTAGCTCACACTGACTCAGCTTAGAGGGAACACTGCTGCTGACCCTATTCAGGCAGGGCCAAATCCTCACACCCCGCTTGTCTGAGGTAGTTTTATTTATTGATTGACTTCATTTCTGCCTCACCTTTCTCCCCAGTGGGGCCCCAAAGTGACTTACATCGTCTATTATATTTATTTATTTAAAACGTTTCTATGCCACTTTCCCACCCGATCAGGGTCATTCCCTTCTCCCAACAACCCTAGGAGGTAGGTTAGGCTGGAAGGGTGTGAGTGGCCTGAGATTACCCTGCGGGCTTCCGTGGCAGAACAGGGATTTGAACCTGGGTCTTCCCGCTCCTAGCACAACCCTCTAACCCAGGGGTCCCCAACCTTAAGAACATAAGAACATAAGAGACGCCAATGTTGGATCAGGCCAAAGGCCCATCCAGTCCAACACTCTGTGTCACACAGTGGCCAGAAATACCAGTGCCATCAGGAGGTCCAGCAGTGGGGCCAGGACATTAGAAGCCCTCCCACTGTTGACCCCCCCCCCAAGCACCAAGAAGACAGAGCATCACTTGCCCCAGAGCCCCTAGCTATACCTTGTGGCTAATAGCCACTGATGGACCTCTGCTCCATATGCTTATCTAATTCCCTTTTGAAGCCGTCCATGCTTGTAGCACCCACCACTTCCTGTGGCAGTGAATTCCATGTGTTAATCACTCTTTGGGTGAAGAAGTACTTCCTTTTATCCGTTCTAACCCGACCGCTCTGCAGTTTCATGGAGTGCCCACGAGTTCTTGTATTGTGAGAAAGGGAGAAAAGTACCTCTTTCTTTACCTGCTCTTTCCCATGCATAATCTTATAAACCTCGATCATGTCACCCCTCAGTCGTCTTTTCTCCAAGCTAAAGAGCCCTAAGCGCTTTAACCTTTCCTCATAGGGAAAGTGTTCCAACCCTTTTATCATTCGAGTTGCCCTTTTCTGCACTTTTTCCAAAGCTATAATATCCTTTTTAAGGTGTGGTGCCCAGAACTGCACACAGTATTCCAAATGAGGTCTCACCATTGATTTATATAGGGGCATTATTATATTGGCTGATCTGTTTTCAATACCCTTCCTAATAATCCCCAGCATAGCATTGGCCTTCTTTATTGCAGTCACACACTGTCTCGACATTTTCAGTGAGTTATCCACTACAACTCCAAGATCTCTCTCTTGCTCAGTCTCTGCCAGTTCAGACCCCATCAATGTGTATTTATATTTAGGATTTTTGGCTCCAATGTGCATCACCTTGCACTTGGCCACATTGAACCCCATTTGCCATGTTGACGCCCACTCGCCCATCCTTGACAGATCCCCTTGGAGTGCCTCACAATCCTCACTGGTTTTCACCACCCTGAACAACTTTGTATCATCCGCAAATTTAGCCACTTCACTGCTTACTCCCATCTCCTTTTTGAGCTTCAGGTCACCTTTGGAATTCTGATGCTGGGTGGTGGGCACAACTGCAAAGCGGCTGCCTGCAGGAGGTAGAACAACCCGCAAAACGTCAGGGAGCCAAGTCTTGCATAAATCTCACGGTAACTCTAAAGCAGACACTCTGGCTGTGATCACACACACTGAATAATCCACTTTCCATCCACTTTCCAACTGGATTTTACAGGGTGAACGGGCAAACTCCAGTTGTAAAGTGCATTGAAAATGGATTATTTAGTGTGTGTGATCGCAGCATCTGTTTAACAAGGATGCCTTTTAATCTGGTAAACCAATCAGAAGCCCTGCTGGTTACAAGCCCCACCTGGCTCTGCCCACTTTCTAAAAACTAGGGTTGCCAGGTCCCTACCTGGCATCCGGCAGGGGTTGGAAGCCCCGTGTCTGGGAGCTGTGTGCGTGCAACGATGACGTCATCCTGAAGTGACGTCATCCCGCCGGGCACACTGTCGAGGGACGCTCTAGCGTTCAGGTTTAAAACTCTATGGTACCATAGAGTTTTAAGCCCGAATGCTAGAGTGTCCCCAGATGACGTGCCCAGTGTGATGATGTCACTTCCGGGTGACGTCATTGCGCCAGGCACGTTGGCCCGATTACAGCACTTTTTGGGGGGGTCCCCCGGTGGCCGAATCTGGGCTGGCGGTTGGGGGCCCCTAGAGTGGGCAACCCCCCGCCCCCCCAGGGACCTGGCAGCCCTACTAAAAACCCTTGGCAGGCACCAGGAAAGGTGTTGGCCAGGGCACAATATTGGGAACCCCGGCTCTAACCAGTACAACACACTGGCTCTTGAGTTGGGCTGGCTCTGAGCATTTAGTAATGGCCATCATTTCATGTATATCTGCGATGTTCCCTTTTTTTCTACAAATATCTAATATTTTTGGAAGAGAAAGAGGACGTAGGTAGTCGTACAGAGCAGAGTAGTGGCCAGGTTTTCAGATGGTGCCAAATTATTCAGCATGGTAAAAATGAAAGTAGATTGTGAAGAACTACTGGAGGATCTGTCCATACCGGGTGAGCAGGCGGCAATGTGGCAAATGAAGCCGACTGTCGATAAGGTGAGGCACATCGCAACAAAACAAAAATCCCAACTTTTAAGTATATGCCCTTGGGATCTAAACTGAGACCAAAATCGAAAGAGGTCTTGGGGTTACAGTGGAGGCTCAAGGTAAACATTGACCCAGTGCGCGGCAATGGTGAAGAAGGCAAACTCCCATGTTGGGGATTGTTAAGCCAGGGACTTGCAAATATTGTAATGCCCTTCTACAGAGCAATGGTGTGGCGTCATTTGGAGTGTTGTGTACGGTTCTGGTCGCTGTTATCTCACAAAGGGTACTGCAGAGCTGGGAAAAGTAGAGAAGGAAACCAAGGTGATCGAGGGGTTGGAGCGCCTTTCTGTGAGGAAAGGCTGGAGAGTCAGGGCCTTTTTAGTTTAGCTAAGGGAGGCACATGGTAAGAGGCTTCTGGAAGGTCAGTAGTTCAGCCGTTCGAGACCCGAGTGTGCCGCATGACGGAATGAGCTCCTGTCTCCAGTCCCACCTCCTGCCAGCCTAGCAGTTTGAAAGCAAGAAATTGCAAGTAGATAAATAGGTAACGCTTCGGTGGGAAGGTAACAGCGTTCTCTGCGCCTTGGCGTCTAGTCATGCCGGCCACATGACCACGGAGATGTCTTCGGACAGCGCTGGCTCTTCGGCTTGGAAACGGAGATCACTGCCCCTTAGAGTCGGATCCGACTAGGTTTCGAGCAAGGGAAACCTTTACTTGTGCCTAGAGAAATTTGATAGAAGGAGCTTTTGCTTTTGCTCCCTCTCCCATAATACTGTAATTTGGGGCTGCCCGATGAAGTTGATGGCAATAGATCAAAGGGCAGACAAAATGAAAAGGATGCTAGACTAGATGGACCACTGGCCTGATCCAGCAAGGCTCTTTGTACTTTTTAATATTCTCATGTGATGGACCGTAGCGAACGCCCTGTGTCATACCTTCTGGGAGAGCCAGCCAAGCAACCAGATCTCCAGCCTGGTGAAGAGCTCTGGAAAACTCAAAAGCTTCCAAACAGTTTTGTGTCATTATACTTGGTCTTAATAAAAGGCATTACTTGGCTTTTGGTTTTGGATTCACAGGAGTAATGTCTACCAGTTTAACATTGCTGAGCATCGAAGAGACATTAAAATAAGGCGCAAGCTCTCGCCCTCCCCTCCCATAGGTTCCCATGTAAAACCATCAGTATCCTGATTAGAAAAGTATTAACTTTAAATGCTTGACTCAGTTTATAATGTTATAAATGATGGAAGATTGAATGTAACTAAGCTAGTTGGAGGATCTCCCCTCTTGGGATTTTAGTTAGTAGTGGGTTCTTTGCTTTATCCCTTAAATGTAGTTTTCCCTCCCCCTTTTCTGTTGTAGTTTTTGTAGTGATATAAAAAAATAAAAAAATCCCCTCCGGGGGCTTAAAAAAAAAGTATCCTGATTAATAAAGTCAGACTCTGTTGACTTTTAGTGTATTACACTGTCATGGCTCTGCCTGTTTTCTGTGTCTTCGAACTGGGCAAGCGGAAATTGGAATACGCTGAAATCTCTATGTACAGAGCACACCCACATAACTTACAGTGATCAGCCACAGCAATTTGTAATATACTATGGCTGTGGTCACACACACTAAATAATCCACTTTCATTCCACTTTCCGACTCGATTCTGCTGTGTGAACTGGCAAAATCCAGTTTGAAAGTGGATTATTTAGAGTGTGTGACCGCAGCCTAAGTAACATTTGTAATGTACCAAATATTTCCATCACTAGAGTCCCTGCAAATGCGACGTCATGCATGATATAAATGCTATATAAATTTAGCATTATACATATTAGTGTCAGAGGGTAGCCACATTGGTGTGAAGTAGGACAGCTAGGTTCAAGTCCCGTAGCACCTTAGAGACCCACAAGATTTTTGGGGGTATAAGCTTTGAAGAGTTAAAACTTCCTTCGTCAGATCTGAAAATCTCTGAGGTGCTCCCGAACTCAAAACCCAGCTGATGTTATAGAGTGTTCAGCTAGCATTCCTTGAATCAATTTTCCTGAACTGTATAATCACAGACCAAACTGAAGATCAATAAACATAAGTATTTTTGAGTGAACCATTCATAATGTTTTTTTTATTTGTCTTATGTTGAACTTGTACGGGGCAGTGAATAGTTTGCTAGGGCATTTTCACATATGAAGCAAAACCCTGTTTGCGTATTAGGTCAAGGTAAAGGTTTCCCTTGCTCAAAAGCCAGTCAGATACAACTCTAGGGTTGCGGTGCTCATCTCCGTTTCCAAGCCGAAGAACCAGCGCTGTCCGAAGATGTTTCCGTGGTCATGTGGCCGGCATGACTAGACGCCGAGGCGCACGGAACACTGTTACCTTCCCACCGAAGCGGTACCTATTTATCTACTTGCAATTTCTTGCTTTCGAACTGCTAGGTTGGCAGGAGCTGGAACTAGAGACGGGAGCTCCTCCGTCATGCGGCACTCAGGTCTTGAACTGCTGAACTACCGACCTTCCAGCCTGTAGTTCAGCGTATTAGGTGTCTATAATTAAAATGTAAAATGCACCTCCTGTGGCGGTGAATTCCGTGTGTTAATCACTCAATGAAATTTCTGAGCAGTTGGGTTAGAATGGATAAAAGGAAGTCCTTCTTCACCCAAAGATTAACACGTGGAATTCCCTGCCACAGGAGGGGGTGGCGGCTACAAGCATGGACGACTTCAAGAGGGAATTGGATAACTATATGGAGCAGAGGTCCATCAGTGGCTATTAGCCACAAGGTATAGGGCAAATGATGCTCTGTATTCTTGGTGATTGGGGGGGGGCGACAGTGGGAGGGCTCCTAGTGTCCTGGCCCCACTGGTGGACCTCCTGATGGCACCTGGTATTTTTGGCCACTGTGTGACAGAGTGTTGGACTGGATGGGCCGTTGGCCTGATCCAACATTGGCTTCTCTTATGCCCTTATGTTCTTAAATGATTTTTTAAAAAACATAATTTAAAAAATGTCTTTTGTTGTCTATCCCAGTTCGACAACATTTACTATTTATGTTTGACTCACAGCTTTTGCCAAAGTGCATGTGAAATGAAATGATAATCAGTTAAAGGTATAAAACTTTCACATATCTGTATGCAGAAACACAAATGTTAAAGAACGCTCAGAAGTGCCTTTATTGTCACGTGTGGGGGAAAAAGTTGTTTTAGGTCACAGTCTTTGGATTCAGCTCCCTGCGTAGCTTTGAATTTAGGATAGCTTTGGGAAAGTTTCTCTCTCAGCCTTGTATGTAAAATGGAAGCACTGAAGGTGTAAAAGGTTACAAATTTCGAAGAGATTGTGATGCCACAAGTATTTCTGTAAATAATAATGTTATTGAGCTTTTAGAGGAGAATTACAGGATCCTAAGTGTCCGTGGCCCAACTGAAGGGCTGAATCCATTGAGAGCACGGTAAAATATCTCCTCCCACGTTTTTGAATATCTGAGAAAGTCCCCACGACCGCACCTCCCTCCTCGCGCTTGGACTTCATCCAGTAGTTTATGTATATTTGGAATGATACGAGTTACATAAACATGATTTACAAATAATAAAAAACGGTGTATGTGTAAAGCATTATGCATTCCAGAAGGAAACATTTGAGAACGTGTTAAAGCCAAAATGTTGAAATATTAAGGGTGCATTGTTAAGGGCACTTGATTTCGGAATGTTTCCAGGAGTGAACTTGCTTGGTGGTTTACAACTTGAGTTTAATGGAAACTGGCAATGGATGTAGTTGATGAGGTGTTTTATGGAATACCTTGTTTGAAATCCCTCCCCCTCACAAGACTACCAGGCTCCCTTCCTCCCTGTTTTGAGCATTGTCTTACTTTTTTTACAATTCAATACCTCCTCTCAATAGAAGACTTTTTTGTGTGTGACGTTTACCTCCAGTTTCTTTTTACTTTGGTGTTTAATGTGAAGAGCGTGGGTCTGTGTATGTCTAATTCAGCCATCCGCCTGCCCCGTCTATCCATTCTCTGCATTTATTTCCCAGAGTTTTTTGGCCAGACTTTTTATTTGCAAGCCGGAGGTGGAGAGGATTCTTTGCTGTTGCTGCTAAAGGTTTTTCTGGGATTCCCCGTCTCCTTGTTTGTTTTCAGATCAGTGTCAAAATCCGAAGAGCGGCTTTTGTGGGCTTATTGAGACATGGAAGAACTGCCTGAAATCAGATCAGACGGCTAGTTGCATGTTAACATTCAGTAAACGGCAGTTTAGTAAACTTACATATGTTTTAGCAATTATATTTGCACAATAATCTTTGGCCATGATGAAGGGTTTGGGGCTAATGGCATTTCTGCATGATCTCATAAAGCAATTAGAGATGCCGGTGAGTGCATTCCCAGGTGCTTCTATGCATCCCCAGGGGGCATATTAAGGCGTAAGGCCAAACTGAAGAAGTGTGATAATTCCCCAGAAATTAATAGGGTGGAATGTTTGTTGCTTTTGAGAAATATAATATGTGAAGGGGAGGGGGCAGGGAGAAGAAACATAGATACGTGCTTCCACTTGCGCTTTGTTTTGCTGATGTGATGAAGATGGTGGCCTTTTTCAGGCATCTTAAATTGATCTTGGAGTACTTTGTCAATTTATTGTTGTTGTTGTTCAGTTGCACAGTCGAGTCTGACTCTGCGACCCCATGGACCAGATCACGCCAGGCCCTCCTGTCTTCCGCCGTCCTCTGAAGTTTGCTCAATTTCATGTTCGTTGCATTGATGACACTGTCCAACCATCTCATCCTTTGCCGTCCCCGTCTTCTTTGACCTTCAATCTTTCCCAGCATCGGGGTCTTCTTCTCCAGTGAGGGCTCCCTTCTCATTTGGTGGCCAAAGTGTTTGAGCTTCAGTTTCATTATCTGGCCTTCCAGGGAACAGTCAGGGTTGATTTCTTTTATTATATTTCTTATATCACACCAAATAATCAAGATTGTGTTGCAACTCATTTGGTTTGTCTCAAGATTGCGCTAGATAATTTCCTTCAAGTGACGCTGAGGGATTATTTTCTTCTTGTTCCCTCTGGCTTCAAAGCCATACAATGACCCAAAAAAGCAACAACACCTCAAACAATTTATCATTGATTTTTTTCAGTAGTTCATCTTAGAGGCACAGAATGGAGTATCAGATTTTTTAGAGCCGCTTCAAAGAAGGCTAATCTGCTCGGATAGATGGTGTGTGTTGGGAAGCTTTTGTACGCATGCGGCATGTGGCAGATCCACGGGTGTCTCCTTTTGTCACACTGTGGGAATCACACGTGATAAGCGGTGTAGGGGTGGAGACCTAGAAACACTCCCATAATCCCCCCGTCCCATTTTCTCCCGACCTTTGCGTCACTTGATTCATCTATTCATACCTTCCTATATGGAAGAGAGGAAATGTTATAAGCCGCTTTGAGGAGCTAGTCGAAAAGTGGAGCATAAATCTAATAGCTGGTGGGAAACTTGTCATGGCACAGGTTCATTCCCCGGAACACCATAGCAGGGATGTTACATGCTCACTGAGAAAAGAGGGAAAGGATAATGCCGGTTTTAGTTGCTCTTGGTGTGTTCGTTATAAACTCTCAGGCCAACATAAACTGTCATGGTTCTTTGGCCTGCGATTCCTTATCTGGGTTAATCCCAGGGTGCCTTCTTCTGTTACTTTTGTGACGGGGGAGAAACAGCGGTGTTGCCCTTCCGACGTTGCTAAACCAGTTTGAGAAGCTCCAGGGCCACGGGGCAACAGTTTGTGCCGGCCCCTTCCCATATCAGAGTCAGTTTGGCGTAGTGGTTAAGAGCGCCGGACTCTAATTTGGAGAACCGGGTTTTGATTCCCCACTCCTCCACGTGCAGCCAGCTGGGTGACCTTGGGTCGGTCACAAGTTCTGTCAGAGCTGTTCTCTCAAGAGCAGTCCTGGAAAGAGCTCTCTCAGCCCCACCTACCTCACAGGGGTGTCTGTTGTGGGGAGAGGAAGGGAAGGAGATTGTAAGCCGCTGTGGGACTCCGAGTGAAGGGCGGGGTATAAATCCAGTTGTTCTCCTCCTCCCCCCCCCTTCCCTTCAGGGAAACCAGGGCAACACGGGTGTCAGAAGGAACTATAGCACAGATTCTTTCCATGTGATTTGGGGCTTCTGATGTTAACCTGCATCATACAAAAAAAGCTGTGTAGTAATGTCTCCCATGCCTTGACCGTAAAATTGGGAAGAGTAATTTGAGGTGTTCTTTGACTAGGAAGCATGTATATGTCGGCTATCTCTTCACATGCTGCTGGTGTATGCCCTTGAAATTCTGTATTGTAGTTACTGTTATTTAATAATAACAATATCTAGGCATTCTGCATAAAACACAGTGAAGAGGCCACGAATCTCAGACTTTCAATCCATACGCGAGTGAAGGGGAATGGAACTGAAGTTATTCTGCTCTCCCGTGACAATGTAGTGGCACAGCTGTGGTTCTTCTTACACGGCTTCACAAGTGTTGTTCGGTATAAGGCCATTGCAGTATAGAATTACAGAACAAAGCCCTAAAGGTGCTGCTGGTCTCGAACTGCTGCAGCCTCAGACCAACACAGCTACCCACCCGAATCTAGTATAGAATTACATTATAGAATAGGGTGTGCTGAATTTAGGCAAAGAGGTAAAGGTTTCCCTTGCTCGAAAGCCAGTCGAGTCCGACTCTAGGGGACAGTGCTCATCTCTGTTTTTGAAGAGCCAGCGCTGTCCAAAGATGTTTCCGTGGTCAAATGGCCGGCGTGACTAGACGCTGACGTGCACGGAACGTTGTTACCTTCCCACCAAAGTGGTACCTATTTATCTACGGTACTTGCAGTTTCTTGCTTTCAAGCTGCTAGGTTGGCAGGAGCTGGGGCCAGAGATGGGAGCTCACTCCATCATGTGGCACTTGGGTCTCGAACTGCCGAACTACAGACCTTCTGGTCTTCAGCTCAGCGTCTTAAACTCTTGTGAAACATTTTTAGTGAAGGAGCTCTGCAGGATGTACATTTGTGAATCAATTGTACCTTTGTGGACTACGTTTATAGCATTTTAACCTAACCCTGCAGCTTTTCTTTTAAAGCTGTTTTGGCACCGATTGCTGACAAAACGGTAACACTTGATGTTGCCAGATGTGCCTCTTCTTAAGGCATAAGGCTTATTCCAGAAAATCACCGTTCCAGAGCATGTCGAATGTCCTTTATTCTGAAATACTCCACATCCTAGTTTTAGTCATCTTATTTTAAAAATTCTCATCTGGCAACAATAAACTTGATAGGACTGAAGACCCTGTATTTAGTACCGTGCTGGGGTACCCTCCGAGCCCCGGATTAGAACCCCTCCTTGTGCTAAGCACGGTGGTAAGAAGAAGTAATAACAGCTGTCTCCCTTAAAAAGTTTAAGCGAATGACAAGAACGGGATGTAGAAGAGGTGAAGGGAAACCGTCACTGTTGATGCATGAAGAGTTGCTCAAGTTGTCCTTTCAAAATCCCGGTATCTGATTCACATTAAAAAAATATTTTTGGGGTCAGTATGTAATAAGTCATTCAATGCTATAAGCTTTTATGTACTTTTCTCAAAATGGAGCCAATTCTATGAACTACTACTGTGGCAAAACAGAGGCTGTGTTTGGGCATCGGCACTGTTAGACTGGTGTCACTACAATGCTCCCTCTAAGCTGTGGAGTCTTGTGAGCAAAAATTCTACTTTGTGAGCTACTGGCATGAAAGTTGTGAGCCAGCGATTTGGCTACTGCATCAATTAGTTTGCTCTGGAGCTGTCTTTCCTGTGTGAAGCCAGAAATATGTGAGCCGGAGGTGAAAAAACTGTGAGCTAGCTCACACTAACTCAGGTTAGAGGGAACACTGGTCATAACGAGCGATCCAGTTGTGTTTGTGTTTCTTTGCTGGCAGGTGTCACATAGTATGAAGCTGTTACATGGCATAGACATGGGTGGGAAGAAGCCACAGTAGAGTTGAGTAGGGGTGAACTTGAGACCTAATATTGTATGTATGTACGCATTTATATATGTATGTATTTATTACATTTCCATGCCACCTTTCCACCCAAATAAGTGGGTTGGGTAAATGCACCATCTGCACGCGTCTAGACCTCCTTGATATTTCTGACATTTGCATCCTCCCATTCTGCTTCTGTTTTCTCCAGCAGTTGTTGTTCTGTGAATTCAATCCAGTCGACGTACAGGATCGTTACTGTAGCTAGGTTTCCAAGGCATATTTGTGAGCATGCCATGCGAATGTACTAATAAACTTCTGGCTTTGTAGTGCAATGGTTCTCTGCATCAAGCCACAAATGAAATTTGTGTGATTTGCCAAGAAGGCAGTTGATTGGGACTGGTTATGTTTAGGAAGGAGCTGAACGGCCCAGACTCTGAATGGGAGAGCTGATTTCATTAGGGATTCCCAGAATGAAATTTGTCGGGCAGATAATCGTGTACCACTGTGGGCACGGCTGGAAAAATCCCAGGCACATGGAACACCCGGCTCCTTGTAAATGGTACCTAGGAAACAGGCATGTACGTACGTTCTGGATGGTTTAACCGACACTGGCACCTTAGGAATTAGCACTGGTAGTTGTTGAGATCTGGTTTGAAATGCTGGCTACCGAAAACAGAATACCCTTGCAAATGGCAGTGCCTCTAACTATGTTGCTTAGGACAGCTTCAGCATAAGACTTGCAGTTAGCCTCAAAATATGCCAAGTGTGAACGATAATTATTATAGGATACAGCATATCTCAATACAAGGCTTTAATTGCCCATCATGCCACAGAAGAAAGGGCCACCATTTCTGTTTTCTACCATTTGTTTCTAATAGAGTCTCAGAATTTCCACATGCTGGGATGGGTTCAAACCATAATGTATACCAAATTTCACATTGGCATCAGCCTAATTCTTCCCCCTCCAACTTTTGGTTTCTACATAAAAAGGAAGGACGAGATTTTATTTTTCCTTTAAGTAACATGTAATTTACATTGTTTGTGCATGACGACCCTGTAGCTGTGTGATTGCAAGCTATTCTGTGCTGTTGCAGCTGCCCGTAGAATCAGGATGTAGTATTTTGTGCCAGAAATGCTTTGTGTGTTGCCTATTGCAGAATCTTGTGTGTGCGTTTCTGTGTCTGTATGAAGTAGCCCTTTGGATTTCGGCCTTAGCGTTGGGAGGCATGTGATGTGACAACTCAGCCTGTGGTTCACGACTGTTTCACATGTGCAGATTTCATTTATTGAACAATACACAGCTAGTGCATGTGTGAACTCAGCATCAAATAAATGCCTTTTAAGTAGCTTTTGGTACCGGGCAGTGTTTTGATTTGCCATTAAATTAGCTCTGAGCTTTTCTTGTTTGTACCAAAGCATAATTATACTTTGCTTCTCAGTTGTACAATGCATTACTTAAAACGGGAGTTTCTGATTGGTCATGTGCTAAGGTAGATATAAAAACCAAGAACACTTGGGACAGGCTCCGTACACAGTTGCAGGCATCCGTAACCCCCTCTGACTTCCTTAGAAAATGCCTGAGGCTAGGTGAAAGAGAGAGACCACACACACGTAAACATATATAGCTGTTGATAAGCCATATTTATAAAGCTTCTACAAACACATGTTTGAAAAGCTGACGGATCTGTGGAATTCAAGGAATGTTTGTTTGGTGATTTTGGTCAATTAATTTACTGGGGTTTTTTTTTAATACCACACACAGACTCATTTTCATGCATGCGCTGTCCATTTCGTTTTCTCTTGTGTGAATTGCGGCCTCGTCTTCTTGCTAGATCGGGGGTAGTAATTTTTTTTTAAAGTATTCTGAAACTTCCTGTCTAAACGCTGGCACTTCACAAGAAATACAAGTTCTTATTGTTAAAATAAGCTTTGTGTGCTTGGAAAGAAGGTGGAAGGAACTAACACTGCAGTCTCAAGCAGACTGAACACCTTTATTTTTTATTTATTTATTTATTTATATTCTAACTTATATCCCGCCCTATCCCACCAGAGCAAGGGTTTCTAAGCCCGCCAGGGCTTTCAAAGCCCATTGACTTTAACAGACATAGAAGGGTTTTACTCTGTTTAGGATGGTACTGTAAGAGGAGAGTATTTGCTTCTTATTTGCAATGTCATTGACAAATTCACGTAGAATCACAGAATCACAGAGTTGGAAGGGGCCAGACAGGCCATCTAGTCCAACCCCTTGCTCAATGCAGGATCAGCCTAGAGCAGTGGTGGCGAACCTGTGGCACGGGTGCCAGAGGTGGCACTCAGAGCCCTCTCTGTGGGCACGCGTGCCATCACCCCAGCCAGGCCCAGACCGTCATTAAAGTGTCGAATTCTCTGCCAAATAATTTTAAGTAAATGAAAGCATTTGGGATTGCTTTCCTTACTTTGTTTGGATCATCTTAAGTTAATGTATGAGTTGTTTTTTCTAAAGTAAAACCTTAGTATTCAGGTTAAATTGCCGTGTTGGCACTTTGTGATAAGTGTGGGTTTTGGGTCACAGTTTGGACACTTGGTCTCTAAAAGGTTCGGCATCACTGGCCTAGAGCATCCCTGACAAGTGCGTGTCCAGCTACTGCTTAAAGACCGCCAGTGAGGGGGAGCTCACCACCTCCCTAGGCAGCCGATTCCACTGTTGTACAACTCTTACTGTCAAAAAGGTTTTCCTAATATCCAACCGGTACCTTCCCGCCCTTCATTTAAACCCATTCTTGTGAGTCCTATCCTTTGCTGCTGACAGGAACAGCTCCCCACCCTCCTCTGAGTGACAGCCCCTCGGATACTTCAAGAGGGCAGTCATGTCCCCCCTCCGCCTCCTCTTCTCCAGACTAAACATTCCCAAGTCCCTCAGCCTTTCCTCACAGGGCTTGGTCTCCAGGCCCCTGATCGTCCCTGTCACTCTTCTCTGCTCCCGCTCCATTCTGTCCCCATCCTTTTTGATTTGCTGCTTCTAAGAGAATCACATGTTCTGTGTAAAGAATCTTCTCTCATACACTCTCTCAGCCCCCAAAAGAATCGGGTTATCATTATGCAGCTAATGGGACATGGTATAGCTGGCTATATTTTGAGTCCAGTGGCATCTTTAAGACCAACAAGGTTTTATTCAAGGTATGAGCTTTTTTGAGAGAGAGAGGGAGGGAGGGTGAACAGTTCATTGACTATATAAATAATACCTTGTTCAGTGCCTGTGGCCTTGGGCTAGGATACAGCTTAGATATCAGAATCCTGCCTCTGTGGAAGTTCTTGCTGGGGTGTTTTTTGCCATCAAGTCTCAGCTGACTTATGGTGACCCAGTAGGGTTTTCAAGGCAAGAGACAAACAGAGGTGGTTTGCTATTTTCTCCTTCTGTGTAGCGACCCTGGACTTCCTTTGTGGTTTCCCATCCAAGTCCTGACCAGGGCCGACCTTGCTTAGTTTCCGAGATCTGATGAGATCTGGCTAGCTTGGGCTACTGGGGTCAGGGCAATAAATAAATAAATAAATAAGCTCCAAAAGGAGAGAATACGCATGGGCATAACTCTAGACCTTAAATCTGGCTCAGTCTATACCACACTAGACCTTAAATCCTGGTTCAATCCTGTCCCTGAACTTACATTCTACACTACAATTGAGTTTACCCCTGTAATTATCTTGGGGTATTTTTACATTCTACACTACAGGCGAGTTCACCCCTGTAATTATCTCGGGGTATTTTTACATTCTACACTACACTCGAGTTCATCCCTGTAATTATCTCGCGCTATTTTTTGTTTCCACATTACACTGAGGTCATTCCGGTTTCGCCCTGCACTTGTCCCGGGATAGACGGATGCTGTTACAACCAGGGATAAATGCAAGGTATTGTGTCCTGAGTTGAACTCTGATAAAACCAGGGATGAGATCCAAGTGCGGAAAGAACCTCTGTGGTCTTTACAGTATCCCCCCCAAAAAAACACTTCCTAATGTTGCTCATATAACGTTGGCTTTTTTTGTGTGTAGTGGTTAAGTGCGCGGACTCTAATCTGAGAGAACCGGGTTTGATTCCGCACACCTCCACTTGCACCTGCTGATGTGACCTTGGGTCAGTCACAAGCTCTGGCACAGCTGTTCCTGAAAGAGCAGTTTTGTGTCAGAGTTCTCTCAGCCCCACTCACCTCACAGGGTGTCTGTTGTGGGGAGGGGAAGGGAAAGGAGTTTGTAAGCCGCTCTGAGACTCCGAGTGAAGGGCGGGGTATAAATCCAATCTCTTCTTCTTCTTCTTCTACTCTTTGTATGTGATAACAGTCTTCATGTCAATAGTGAGCTGCTGGTATGCCTGGCCACCCTGGGGAGTGTAAGTAAACCGAAAAACAGCCGTGATATTATTATGCAATCTATTCAATAATTATCAAGCATTTATATTATGGTACAAATTGCAAAACATTCCAATACAAAATATACAGATATTTAAAGTGTCCTTGTAAACCAAACAGTCTGTGCTCAAAGTTCCTCTGAACAATACAGTCCCAAGAAGCTTAACACAGTCACGACAGTTGATCAGGTATCAGGAATAATTTACCTCTACATCAAATAAAGACTGTGTTACGCTACTTGGAACTGTATTATTCAGAGGAACTTTGAGCACGGACCGTTTGGTTTACAAGGACACTTTAAATATCTGTATATTTTGTATTGGAATGTTTTGCAATTTGTACCATAATATAAATGCTTGATAATTATTGAATAGATTGCATAATAATATCATGTTTTGTTTTCAATTTACTTACACCATGGGGAATGAGCTGGCCATTCGTACTGATGTGGGAAAGTTCCATCTGTATAGCGAACATGCGAACTTCTCGAAAAGTGGGCAGTGCTGCCAGTAGAGTGATTGAAGAAGAGAAGAGATTGGATTTATACCCCGCCCTTCACTCCGAGTCTCAGAGGGGCTTAAAACTCCTTTCCCTTCCTCCTCCCCACAACAGACACCCTGTGAGGTAGTTGGGGCTGAGAGAGCTCTGACAGAAACTGCTCTTTTTCAAGAACAGCTCTGACTTGCCCAACGTCTGGTTTGCCCAAGGTCATGCAGCAGCTGCGAGTGGAGGAGTGGGGAATCAAACCCGGTTCTCCCAGATTAGAGTTCACACACTTAACCACTACACCAAGCTGGCTCTCTTGAGACTATCTTTATGTGGTGGCATGTTCAGGGCTCTCACTGCACTCTCTTGCTAGAGACTTGCATGTTGCCTGAGTTATCATCCTCTTGTTGATGAGACCTTTTCAATGCTATTGGCCACAGGCAGCCCGAAGCAATCTCTCTCTCTCTCTTTAAAATACTTCTGTATTAACACCAGAGAGATAGGGCAGACATGATTTGGAAAAGGCGACACTCTGCCTCCTGACTCCGTTAGCGAGTGTGAAGGCTGAACATTAAGAACTTAGTAAACAGAGGAAGCACGAAAGGGCAGGGAACCTGATGTTCTTTTCCTGCTTTTATCACTGTCATATGTTTCTCAATAGAGCACTTCCGAATTAATTGAAGAGAGAGCTCCAATTAGTTGATGACATCCTCTGCTTTGAACGGCAACGATATTGCCTGCTGCACTCCAACTGTGAACACTTTTATTCCTTTTTAAAGCCTGGTTCCTTCGCATTATTTGCTGTAGAACAGAACCTGAGTCCAGCGGCCCCTTTAAGACCAACCCACTTTAATTCTGGGTATAAGCACCTCTTCGGATGCTGTAGGTAGTGTAACTTTGAAAAGATCCGCTTTATGTTCAGTTTCCTAACGTATATTTTGTGAGAGTTGCCTGCAGCTGGGGGCAAATTCAGCTTGAGCGCTTGCTTTCCAACTGCAGTGCCTCTGCATTAAAAAAAAAGGAATTAAAATATTAAGTTAGTAAGGTGGTTATCGAGAGCCATTGTGGTAATTAATTGATTAATTATGGTATGGCTTTGTGTGCAGAATAGCCAGGGGATCCGAAGATTGTCTGGCAGCTGCAAGTTCTAGCACTGAGCGTTATGCTAGTGATGAGCTAGAGTTGTTTTTAGGGGCTGGGAGAGCTCTGAGAGAACTGTGTCTGGCCCAAGTCACCCAGCAGGCTTCATGTGGGTGGAAGAGTGGGGAATCGAGCCCAGTTCTCCAGATTAGAGTTCGACACTCTTAACCACGACACCACACTGGCTAGGGCAGGGGTGTCAAACATGTGGCCCGGGGGCCAGATCAGGCCCCCCAGAGGGCTTCTATCAGGCCCGCAGTGGAACTGGCTGTCTTCTGCTTCTTCCTCCAGTTCTGCTGCTGCTGCGTCATCGTAGGTTTGCAGCTTACAGATACTAGTGAATCATACTCAAGATTGCAACAGCGCAGACATTTTGATGCAATAATTCAGAGTGAGAGGTGTCAGTTATCAGACACTGTTAAATAAACAAAATATTGCAAGAGTGCTAACGTTTTAAGCATATTTTTTAATTTAAAAAACCCCTTTGTGTTTGTGTCTTTTATAAAGTTTATATCTCCGCTACCTGGCATTACGTTTTATGACACTCGTGGCCTGGCCCAGCAAGGTCTCATTTATGTCAGATCCGGCCCTCATAACAAATGAGTTTGACACCTCTGGGCTAGGGTGTAGGACAAGGATCCGGGAGATCTAGGTTCGAATCCCCATGGAAGCTGGCTGGGTGAGCTTGGAGCAGTCGCGCACTCTCAGTGTAACCTCCCTCACAGGTTTGATGTGAGGATAAAATGGAGGAGGGAGAATAATGCAGTAAGCCACTTTGGGTTGTCATTGGGGAGAAAGGTGGGGGGGGCATAAGTATCTAAATTATATGGTCATCCACTATGGACCTATCTCCCAATATAGAACAATGCCATAAAGCAATGCTTTTGACCGGCATTCAGGATTATCCTCCTTTTCCCAGATGGAATTATAAAACAATCAAGACGTAGCCATTCCTAAACTGATATCAATTTTATTTATGCAAGGTTACTTTCTGATTTGGGGCTGGAGTGGCAGCTACTTGTCCGTCAGGGTGCAAAATAGCTAGTGTTAAAATTGCTGACTCTGTGTGATAGCTTGCATGCGGAGGGCTATAAATAACACACTTTCTATTAAATGTTTTTCCCCCCTTTCCTTTCAAATTATTCTTATGAATACTGGCTTTTTCAGAGGAAAAGAATTTGGCAGAATATCACGTAGATTTAGCTAGAACCTCATAATTACTAGTTTTAAAATAGTGTTAATCAAATGTTATCCTCTTTTTACGGGGGTCCGTATATAAACGAAAGCATGTTGAAATAATCTGCAGTCCCATCTGAACATCTGAATCCGTTTTGCAGAATATGGCATGCAGCTGCATTTAAATTCAAAGCAAAAACAACTGCAGTACATTGACCCACTGAATATTACAGTAGGGTTTGAGTTCCACGTGAGTTGGATTTATTGTAGAAAATGGATTTGGTTGCTTCTGCACTTGGCTTCTTTTTTTTTTAATGTCCGGAAGAAAGGAAATAGGACATGCATATAATGTGACTTTGATGTGTAAATAAATTAATTATCTAAACCTTCTAACATATCTGGGCCAGGGAAGTAATTATTTGAAGTGAGCAGGGTGGTCTGATGAACTGTTGGGTTCACATGAATAAAACGCCGTGCACTTGTTGGGTTTGCAAGTTAAACAGCTTAACCAATAGTGTAACAAACAGTGGCTGTATCTAAAGCCCTTTTTTGTCTGATTGTGTATATGGCCAGGGTATCTAAAGGACCATTTCCTCCTATATTGTCCAGACTGATTGGTAAGATCTGCCTCACAAGTCCTGCTATCTCTGCCTCACCTTCAAAGGCCCGTGTACTTTTCAGTAAATTTTAGGTCGATTAAGGAAAACAGGTATATTCAGCAATAAGATAAATGCCTTTTTGTGTTCCACTTTCCCCACCAGTTTATCCATCAATCTTAGAAGGGAAAAACTCATCACAATCTGAAGGTGGTTCACTTGGAGTTCATCCTTATTTATAGAAAGGGAAGGGGGATAAAACCTTTTCAGAGGTGAAGCAGGTGGCGCCCGGAGACAGGGCTTTTTCAGTAGTGGCACCTCGCTTGTAGAGTGTCCTCCTTGAGGCTTGCCTGGCACCAACATTGCTTTCTTATAGGTGCCAGGCCAAAACAATTCCGTTCATTCAGGTTTTTAATTAAAGGGTTGATTTTTTTTAGCATGATTTTATTCCGGAAACAGTTATTTTTAAGCTGTTTATGTTTATATGCTGGCCTGGGTCCCCCAGCCCAAATGCTGAGTTTTAATTAATATTTTTTAATTTGTTTTTATTATTTTTATTTTGTAAGATGCCTAGGGCAAGTTCCTGGAGAGGTGATATAATTTTTTTCTGAATAAATAAATAAATATGTAATGCAGTTGAACCCACTAAATTTTGTGTTTAATAGCGTTAGCATTATTGGGAGCAGAGGGGGTGCAAGCACTAAAGGGCTCTGCCGGCATAGCTTGCTGGCACTGGAGAATGGATACCTTAAGAACATAAGAATGTAAGAGAAGCCAATGTTGGATCAGGCCAGTGGCCCATTCAGTCCAACACTCTTGTCACACAGTGGCCAAAAAGACCAGGTGCCATCAGGGGGTCCACCAGTGGGGCCAGGACACTCGAAGCCCTCCCACTGCTGCCTCCCCCCTCCCAAGCACCAAGAATACAGAGCATCCCTTGCCCCAGCCTGAGAGTTCCTATCTATACCTTGTGGCTAATAGCCACTGATGGACCTCTGCTCCATATGCGTATCTAATCCAGTACTTGAATTCAGGGGAGAACTTAGTCACAAGCCAATGTATCCTAGGGTCTTCATCTGTTATAGTAGTGAGTGACCTATTTAAGTGAGGCATTTACGGCTCTTACTGGCTATTTTAACTTTTAACTATTTTAACTTTTCCTGAAATACCTGAGAGGCTACAGTTGGTCAAGTTGGCTGTTGCCCAGTGCAAGGGATTTAACTCACTTGTTTGAGACTTCTGGATTATTTTCCTAAAGCTTCGCTTGCTTGCTTATGCATTTTACATGCACGATATTGGCTTCTACATTTTCCCCTTGTAAAACCCACTACTGGCTTCTACTCCAGACTGGTTCTCATGGTAGTCCTGAAAGGGTTGTAACAAGTTGATCTTTGGGTTCCTTCCAGACCAACACTTCTGAAGTCTGAACGAACTTAAAGAGAAACATGGGCTGATGAGGATATAGTTAAGATAAGATTGGTTTGTGTCCTTTACTATGTCCCTTTCTGCACCCATGTTTTGCCTCCGTTTCTGAGCTCATCTTATTCTTCCATTCTACATTTCCCCCCGCTTCCACTTCCACTTTGTTTCTGGACTTTCTCTAATTTCTGCATTTGTTTTACAGGAATCTGCATTCCGACTGCTTCCAGCACACTGTTGCCCCGCAGCTACCAAAACTCCTTTTGCTGAGATTCTTTGTTCTCATCCGCTTTCAAATCGCTACTCCTTTCTAAAGTAGAATTGTTTATCTGGGTATTTAAGTGCTGCCTGCTGCCCTCCCCCGATTCCACTTCTCTCTCTTTAGGTTGACGCTCCCTACCTGTTCTGTTTTCTTTCCCTCCTCCCCCAAGACAAAAGAGGACGTGTCCTCCCACTCAGGCAAACTTTAAAAAAGCCAGAGAGAGCATAAGAAGGAATCAGTAACTATAAAGGACTAGCACTGGCTCCTGGAGTGGGCAATACAGCCCCCTGAGGGTGCTGGAATGATCCAGGCGGGTGGTCGGAGCCTTGGGTGCAATTGGGGGGTGTTGAATACAAATAAGGAGGTGGTGGAAGCATAAAGAAAGAAGAGTTCAGAACCTATCTAAAGCAGCCCTTTAGTGGTAGGCCAAAGAAGTTTGGGAACCTATGGAGTCACTAGGGGATTCCCTGCTCCCAAATGCATCAGTCTTGCATGTGTGGGCCCGGATTTCCCTCTTCATTTCCTTTTTTTTGGAGAATCACGGAGGGAGGGAGGGGTTGGCAGCCAGTTAGCTCAAAAAATGTGAGTTTTGCTTGTAGATGCAGAATGCATACAGAATACACAAATAAATAAACTGAAGGGGGGAAAAACCAGTACGGAGGGAATGCGTGCAACTGTGAAGTCAACCCTCAAGGCTTGGTTCCTCAGATTCTCTGGAACAAGCTGTCAGTGCAGAAAGGGCCTATGTGGCCTCAGACCAGGGGATCCCCTATGTTTTCACCAGGAGGGGCGGGGTCGCCCTCCTGTGTTCCTTCTTGACCACAGTATGCTTTTTTTAAAGGATGCCTGGGCAGTGTGTTATATGGCACATATACATTAGACATGCTTGTAAGAGCTAATCGAATTTCGTTAGCGTTAGCCACATAGCCAGATGGGGTGTGTGTGTTAGTTTTCCCCCCAACAGATATATTCTAAGCATCCAAGCGACCTGGCAGTGGGGATCTTAGAACCTGGTATATCTAATAAACACTTCTTTTGGCCATTTAGTTGCTTTTCTGTGATAGCTTCCTTAAGCACTTGGGTAACAGAAAATTGTCCATTGACATAGCGGTCTCAGAGGTTGGACGAAGCTCCTAGCATGGGCAGCTGGAATAGCCCTACCAGAGGTAGCTTCTAAATTTTTCTTCCCAGAAGTAAGGAAACCAGAGTTCGGGGCCAGGGGAGATGCTTAGCGTATGCCCATTGGAAGAGTGATGTTATAGAAAGATACCCCCCCCCCAAGACCGCTAACGGCGGTTGGGGTCTTGTGTACAAAGAGCACTCATGGAAACTTTAAAGTTAGAACTTTGCTGGGACTTGGACATATGTGGACATTGTAATTGGATTTAATTTTCAAAGTCTGCTGGAGAAATAACAGAATTTCACAATGAAGTCTCACTTTATGAACCAATGTTGTGTTACTTGTTTATTCTCCTTATCTAGTTTCCTTTTCCTTTTGGTCAAAAAGGGGAAAAAATAATATAAAGCATCTTGAATTATGTAAAGTCAACAGCTCTCCTTGATCATTCACAACATTCAATAACACATTTTAAAATCAGGCCTGTGAATAAACATAGCGTGAAATGCAGTGCTAGTTATTAGTTGTTCAGAGTCGTTACTGAACATTTTACAATGGTTTTATGCTTTAGGAAATACGCTTAAGCGAAAGGTAGACTGATTGGAAGCTGTGTTGCTTATGTTTAAAATTGTTGGCTGAAATGAAATGATACTAACATCTGTTCTTGGTTATCTCAACTATTGCTGCTAATAATAATGTAAGAAGTGAGCAGACCTTGGATAAATGAGAGTTTACTAGGTCTTTGCAAGTCAGGCGGATTAGTGGAAGGGAACCAACAGTGGCTTTTGCTTACAGTAAATTCTGTAATTTTTGATAGCTGTAGAACATCTAAATGTTATTTGATGACCGAACTCAAGAGACCAAAGGACCTATATTTATTTATACATAGGCTTTGACATGTCAGTTAATTGGAAAGTCTGACAATTTTTGTTTAACTTGGATGTGTTTGGGACATGAACTTAGTTTTTTTGTTTTTGTTCTTTTTAGCAACAAGAGCTTGTTTTTAATTTGTTTTTACAAAATTATGGCTACAAAGCTATTGCCACTGTGCAAATTATGTAGTTTTGGTTTTCCTATTTGCTGACCGCCCTGCCTCCTGAAAAGCTGTAAGCCAGGGGTCCCCAGTATTTTTGAGCCTATGGAGCACCTTTGCAATTTTGACACTAGGTGCTGGGTGCAACCACAAAATGGCCACCACTGGAGGTGGACCCAACCACAAATGGCCGCTATGGGAGGTGTAGCCACACACAGAGGAAGCCCAAGAGCAGGGGACAAGAGCAGTGCTTTAAAAAAAAATGTACTGGGAGAGAAGAGTGAGAGAGAGAATAAAACCCACACTGTTGTGGTAGTTGCCACCGAAACTGTGTTACTTTAATTTGCGTAGCCAATCAGGTCTCCAGTGGCCAGTCAGAAGCCCTGTTGGGCAGGAGCCCAACTGGGTCCCACCCACTTTCTAAAGATACTTGGTGGGCACCAGGAAAGGTGTTGGAGAGAACCATGGCACCCCTGCTCTAAACAGATGACCTGAATATGACAACATTAAGACTTCGCTGATGATGGGAAGGATAAATACATGCAAAAAGAGAGTACATCTTTGGGCCTTCCTTACAGATGAACCTGGTTAAAGTCAAGTCAGAGGTGTGCTGTGTCTCATTTTGTCTGGGCTTCTCCAACAACAAGGATCTGGGCAGGTGACATACTTCTCGTATGGTTAGGATAAGGCTCTGTTAGAGATGAGTATGTGATAGCGTTTGTATATCAATAAATTCATTTCATGCTTAGGTCAGAGCTGAAAGAGTCTTACAATTGCTATCTTAGAGCTGTAATCTGAACCATTTTACAAAATAGCGGGAAACAGCACCCCGCCCACCCCCAGCCTGGTTTGGAGGCCCCATTGTGCGCTTCATGACATCAAGAGTGCAATGGGGGCCAAATGCCACCCTCTACTCCCTCCCCCATGAATCCAACCATGCCCCCTTTCTCTCTGCTTTCCAGATTTAGCTGGCACTAGCAGCAGTACCAGCCAGTGCCTGCAACACCGAAACACTTATGCCCCAGGTTCCAGAAACTCTGGGGCGTAGTCTTTCGGGGCACCTGGCACCCTTACTGAGTACTCCTTCACTCTGCACATCCTCGGAAGCCTGGTTTACGTTCTGATCCGGTGTAGAATTTCTTGGGCAGATGTCACTCAGTTCATAACCTGGCTTTGGGGGGGGGGGGGGGACTTGCTGAATCTAATTTTTGTTGTTGTTAAAACTTTGCTATTGCCTCTCCTCTGTGCATAACACATTCCCCCCCCCATTTGCATATGCAGATGTCACATCCGACTGTAAATGGCAGAAGTGAGAGTAGCAGTGATAGAGAAGGGAGACAGAAGGGTGGGAGGAAGAAGGGGGCAGAGCCCGGCTGAATAAAAAGAAGGGGCCACCGGATGCCCCATCAGAGTTGACGTTCGTTCTGTATGAAGTTTGTTGCCACTGAACGATTATCATGGTTAAAAGTCAGATCTAGCTGTATAGCGGATATTTCTTCATCTCTTTTCACTGGATAGGTTATGAAAAATGGGAAGCCTGTTATCTATTGAGAGTCATCACAGTCCCTCCTTCAGAGTAAAAGAAAGGGTTGCTATGGGTGTGTTTACTCTTTTTCTTTGGAAATAATATGTTTTAGATAGGGTTGCCAGCCCCCAGGTGGGAGCAGGGGAATCCCCCGATTTCTCGGGCTCCTGGCCTGCAGAGGGAAGCCCCACCCCAACAGCCGTAACCGGGCACGACGTCCCCATGTGGACATCACATGGAAGTGACATCACGTCAGTGACGCTCTAATATTTTGGGCAAAACTCTATGGTAACCATAAACTTTTGCCCCGAATACCAGAGTGTCGCTACACAATGTCCCCAGCGTGATGACATCACGTCTGATGTCATCACGTCGGGGACATCACTTGCAGTGACGGCACCCTGCCCCCCCAGCCCTGAAAAGCCCCCTCCCACCCCTGCCTGTGAGAGACTATGACCTGGCAACCCTAGTTTTAGATGTAGTTTCTTTTCATTTGTGTGCATTTAACCTCAAGGACCCACAAGGCTGGGTATTATTGCTCAAGGGACAAGGAGCAGTGACCCAGGGGGTCCCAGGCTTGGGTCTCTGACAAACACTATTTTAGTTCAGAATTGTTATTTTAAGCTGTCTGTGGCCTTTTGTTTTTAGGTGGACTGTTTTTTTAATGCTGCTTTTAAATTCATATCGCTGAATGTGTAATTTTTTTTTTTTTTAGTATTTTATAAGCTGCCACGGGCAGGTCCCCGGAGAGGCGGCACAAATATTTTTTCTAAACGTATAACAAGCACTGAGTTTTCTCCTCTGTTTATTTCAGGTGAGCGGTACTGGAGTTAGCCCAAATGTCATCCGTTACCCCGTCAAGCAGCGGAAAGGGGGTCGGGAAATCAACTAACTTCACTCCGGAACTGCAAAGCATGATGTAAGTAATTTCTGTTCCCATATCTTATGTCGTTCGTTCAGGCTGGGCAATTTCTGGGCACCCGTTAATGTGACGAAATACTGGGGTGGATCCAGTAGCCTTTCTTCCCGCCAAAAGAGACCTTCTCCGACTTAAGTGGCTCTTTCTCCAATGGAAAGCTACGGAAGCCTTGCTTAGTTGACTGGAGCAAGGGGGAGGGCCGGCTCTCCTGGCTCCCAGCACCAGCCTGTTGGCTGTGTATGGGCATATAGGTGCACGGCCCAAACCAGCAGCCGGGCCGCTGCCTCCCCCAGCGCTCCCCCCCCCCCATGGCTGCTGTGCTGTTGTGATGCCGAGCTGCGCCTTCCTTTGCCTGTTAACAGTGCAGACAGGACTTGCCATGGAGGATAGGCAGAGGATGGATGCTTTCATAGCCATGTAGGTTCAGGAGGCAGGCAGGAATTTGGAGAGGAAAAGAGAATAAACGCTGGTGCTGGTGTGGTGGTCAGGGGGTAGTCTGGAGCAATGATCTTGGTAAGCTGTGGAGTCTTGTGAGCAAAAAATTCTCCTTTGTGAGCTACTGGCATTAAAGTTGTGAGTGAGCGATTTGGCGACTGCATGCATTAGTTTGCTCTGGAGCCCTCCTTCCCGAGCGGAGACAAAAATTTGTGAGCTGGAGGCTAAAAAACTGTGTGCTAGCTCACACTGACTCAGCTTAGAGAGATCACTGGTTTGGAGGCAGGCTGCCCGGAGGTGGAATAAAAGGAGGGTGCTGTTTGCTCTGTCTCCAGGCCACGTCGACCTGTTTGGGGCTGCCTGGCCCCAAGAAAGATGGAGCAGAGGTGCAGCTTATAAATCTGTGCTAGTCCCTGTGCAACTGCTAGTGTGGACGCAAGTGGGGAAGTGAGTCCAGGAAAGCTGGCCTGAGTGTGTGTCTTTGAGCGTCGTCTTGCTCTGCCTAGGAGTCCCACGTGTTGAGGCATGGAAGAGCAGCGTAGTTGCTTCTCTTCTCCTTCTTTGTTTAAGTAGGTAATTTCAGTCTCTGTTATTTTCTATCATTTCTCTCCCCCGCCCCTATCTGTTTGTTAGACTCTATACTGAAAAATAATTATTTAAAAAAACCAGTGATTCTCCATTTGTCCTTGCTTTTTCTGGTACCTATTCTGGTCACATACTATCCCTGTTTTGTTCCTTCTTTCTTCTCCTTTGGAAGTGGCTCGCTAGACTGTTCCCCATGAGATGTACTCCATCATGGCTACCTCCTTCTCTAGAAGTTAAATCTGCATCTTGTTTTAGTTCCCATGCACATGAACGAATGCTAAGTCACTCAACGGTTCATTGCCTGCCCTTTCATTGTCGGTACTGAGGTGGATCTGCGACTGTTGGTAGCATGTTATAGGACAGTTTTCGATCGATCCAGCGTATCCTTATCCAAGAGATCCAATACTAGCTTGTGTTTTAAGTTAGCACAGGGCAGTGTGTCATGGAGTAAATGAATGCAGTCCACAGCAGGGGAAGTAGAACCTTCAGCCAAGTGTAGTCATTTATGTATTTAAAACATTTATATGCCACCTTTCCACCCAGATGGGGCCCCCAAAGTGGGGAGGTGTGGGCTTTGGTCTTTCTAAACAAAATAGGGGAATTACTTAGTTTGTCCCTGTTTTCATCTCTGAAATGTCGAAAGGCTATTTCATTTCAAAACACCTGAAGAGAGTCAACAAAGCAACATGAAGTAAGTATTTTGGGGTATTTGAGATGTTTTATATGTGTCTGTACATTTTGAGTAAGGGTTGATGCTTTAGCCTGAGGTTTGGAGGTTTCATCTAGATTCTAGACCAGATTTTTCCTGGTCGTTTATTCATATTGAGCCAAGAAAGCAAAGTGAATGGAGGAAGGGATATATTTCTCCACTGTATATGAATTATCTGATTTTGAAAAGTTTAGAAATGGTTTTCAAGGAATATCAAGTAACATAGCAGGGAGTCTTTGGCAAGATTCACACGTGATCATGACAAACCACAGTTTGTCATTACTGGAAAAAGCTTGGGATCCGCTTGGCTCGTGTGCTCCTCCTCCTGTTCGTCCTTTCATGTGGCTCAAAAAGGATTCATTTTGGCTTTCTTGGCAAGCCGTAGTTGGCAGTTTCCTCTGAATTGCAAACTATGGCTTGTTTGTGCAGTTTCGTCTCTTCCCTGCAAACCAGGGTTCCCAAACCACAGTGTTAATCCTGGGAGCATCCAGGCATGAGGATCTCCGGGCTGGTTTGTTATGTCATCTTCAGAGGCCTTGCTTTGGGTGCCCCTGCCGTCTAAGGCTAGACAGGTGCCAACCCAAAAAGAACCTTCTTGGTTGTGGTGTGAAACTTTGGGACTCCCTCCTCAGGGTGATTCTTCTGTCTGCCTCTATTGTTGTCTTCTGCCAGGGGGTGAAGACTTTTTTTTTGTTTTGTTTGGCATTCCTAATTTATTTATTTAGTTCAATTTCTAGCCCTCCCTCCCCTGCACAGCGGGCTCAGGGCAGGTTACAACATTCGTAAACATCCGAAAGTTTTAAATACAGTACAATTCGTAAAAATCTTATCAATTCCAGAACAATACTAATACGTAAAAAATCCTTAAGTGGCGCCAACTGGACAGTTTGAGGAACCGGAAGAGTTCTCATTATAAGTAGCTGCAATTCAGAACAGAACAAGGGAGGTGAATGGGTGAGGGGAGCAGCTATTATAGACTATAGGATGCTGCTAAGCAAGCAGAGAACAGAATAGATGAGGGGAGGGGAGGCCATTGTAGATGGGTTATCTCTGCCTTAACCATAGGCCTGGCAGAACATCTCTGTTTTACAGTCCCTGCAGAACTGCATTAAATCCCGGAGGGCCCGGATCCCACTAGGGAGAGTGGTTCACCAGGCCAGCGCCAGAGCTGAGAAGGCTCTTGCTCTGGTTCAGGCTAGGTGTACATATTTGGGGCTGGGATTCACTAGTAGATGTCGGTCAGAAGAGCGTAAGGCCCTTCGGGGGCTATATTGGGAGAGACGGTCCTGCGGATATGTTGGTCCCAGTCCGCCTAGGGCGTTGAATGTAGGAACCAAGACCTTGAACTTGATCTGGAATGCGACTGGGAGCCAGTGCAGCTGACACAGCTCTGGATGTATGTTTGCTCTCAGTGGTGTCCCCATAAGGACATGTGCTGCTGCATTCTGGACCAGCTGTAGTTTCCAGATCAGTCTCAAGGGTAGCCCTGCATAAGGCGAGTTACAGTAGTCCAGCCTGGGGGTGACAGTTGCATGGATCACTGTAGCTAGGGGGGAAAGGTAGGGGACCAGCTGGCTGACCTGCCACAGATAGAAAAATGCAGATCTGGCAACTGCTGTGACTTGGGCCTCCATTGAAAAAGAGGCATTCAAGATCATGGCCAAACTCTTTACCTCTGGTGTAGTTGTTCGCCCTCCTTTCTGGTTGTGTGTTTATAAGTGTGTATGTATTTATATGTTTTGTTTAATCAAATATACATATATACACATAAACATTTGTATTTTAAACACTGTTTGAAATGCTTAGTGTTTGAATGAAATGTTTCATATTCGCTTCCTTGGAAACCCTGAGTTGGGTGAAAAGGTGGCATAGAACTGTTTTAGAAATAAACTAAAAGTGTGACTTACGCCTTCTTCGTAGACTTTAACATACTTGCTAGTTATGACATGATGTTGTATATTTTTCAATTATTTGTTTGTTGCGTGTGTATATTTGTTTGTTGTGTGTGTGTGTGTGTATGAATGCTTTTTATATTTCTTAGAGTTCAGCATAAAGAACAGATAATCCCCCCGCCTTTTTCAAGACACGTTTCATAGTAATCTGCCCCTATTGAGAAAGGCATACTATCTGATGAAACAAGGCTGTTTGTGACTGAATTAACATGTGTGGACCAGTTGGAACTGATTATGCTCTGCTCCTGACAATAAGCGTAATCATTACAAAGAAGAGTGATTTATTGTTAAGCGGCATGGGGATCCTGTAAACCTGGTTTAATTTTGCTTTGTGATGAGCCTGGAAAGCTTTGTGTGTGCTCTTTTTATTTCGCTCAGAATATCTAGGTTTTTATAAAGCCGTACACTCTGTTTTAAAACAACAACCCCCCCCCCCCCCATGAATCTGGAAGATTCCATACTTAGAACTTGATTAGTTCCCTATTGCAATGGGATGGGCTACAAATCTTGATTTGGTGGAAGGCGACCAATTAATCAGAAACGTCAACCTGCCAGGACAAGCCATTCCCTCTTTTATATAGTTCCAAGGCACATTGATGTGCAGAGAGTGGGGAGAACGTAAACTAATCAGCTCTTTCTCCGTGGGGATTATCGTTTTCTATCAAGCCATTAAAAGAATTTCCAAACCAAGACTCTACCCCTGTTTTAGAATTGCAGACAGAGAGCAGAGTAGATTTTTAACATTTTTTGTATCCTACATTTTCAGCATTTTGGAGGGTGGTATTTTGAATATATCACCCAATTTCTTAGCGATAAGAATTGGTCTTTGTCTGTAAAAACAAAAAACAAAACTACTGCTAGCAGATGTACTTTTAGGGCAGCGATACTCAGTGATTTCTTGTAGTAATAGAACACATTTAGAGTTCAGTGGCACCTTTAAGACCAACAAAGTTTTATTCGAGGTATGAGCTTTCGTGTGAATAAAACTTTGTTGGTCTTCAAGGTGCCACTGGGTTCGAACTTTGTTCTACTGCTTCAGACCAACATGGCGGACCACCTGGATCTTTCTTGTATTAATGTTAATTTTGAAGTGCTGTTACTAGAAGGATTGTTTACGCCCATCTTTCTCAAGTGTTTTTAGAGTTGAGACCAAAGTGTTCTTATAAAGAAATGCATCCAATGTAATTCAAAACCTAGACTTGTTTTATTAAGTAGTTTAATTATGCAAGCTTAATTATGGAAGAATTATTCGTATAGATAAATGAGTCCAGTGAATTCCGGCTTGTTCAGATTGCTGATTAACAGAAAATATAGCCCGGACTGCTACCGTCGTTAAATGATAATAATAAAGCACCATGAAGTCACGGACGACTCATGGTGACCCCCGTGGGGTTTTCAGGGCATGGAATGAACAGAGGAGGTTTTCCATCGCCTGCCTCTGTGTCGTGACCCTGGACTTCTTTGGCGGTTTTCCATCCAAATACTAACCAGGGCTACCTCTGCTTAGCTTCTGAGATTTGACAATATCGGGCTAGCTTAGAACATGGGTAAGTGTCATGGAGGTCTCAAACACTCCCAGTGTCTGACCTGCACCTGCTTCCGTAGGCAATTGGGTACTATGCAGTCGTGGGTTCCATTCTACGTTGGAATGTGCAGCGGTCAAATATGGCAGCAGGAAACACTGTCAGCAACCTTGGGAGTTCCACCCACAAAGCTTCCGTGACCTAGGGGTGGCCCCACTCCCTGTTTGGAAACCATAGTATCATGTTCCATTTCAAATACAATTTTCGACTACGTTCTCTTTCTCTTGGCTGTCCACAGTCTCCTAAGCTTTTAGTTTTAGGAAAACAATTTTTATCTAAATTGAATAATGCATATTTTGTTCTCTGGTCTGGGAGGAAATATAACAGAACATTACTTGCGCTCTGGAATCAAAGCGAGGGCATGGGTCTGGGGAGCTACGGGAGGCCAGGGGGAACCTTTGGGTAAGTAGCCGAGGAGACTCTATTTTTATATAATTGTGGACTTCCTGATTAAGCGTTTTCGAAACCTCCCCTCCCCACCACTATACACACAATTCCTGTCAATGTAGAAGTTATTGTTGGCTGTGTGAGCGGAAGACCTGGACGTCTTCATTCTGTTTCGGGTCTGCTTGCAGGACTGCTTTAAAAGCTATCCAAACATGTCGACTTTGATTCCGAGATACTTTTCACCAACTGTTCTGTTGACTTCGTTGGTGCTGATGGAATCCTTCCAGTAGATGTGTGTGTTTTTCGAAAAGAAAAAAGAAATTATTATTAGCAGAAAAATAATTATATGACAGGAATAGACTGTGGACAGAAATGTTAAATTTGTTTCCTTTGGCACTTGCCTTACAACAAGTTGCCACTCTTTTAAAAAGAGCTGCTCTAGATTTTTAGGTAGATTTTTAAAAAAGCCATGTTATTTGCACTCTAATCCTAAAGCACATTTGAAGGAAGGGAATCTGATTTCGGTGGGACTTCTCCTCCATCGTAATGTCCTTAGGAAGCTGTTACTGTTCTTAAGAAATCGGTTTTGATCTTGCCTTTGTGGCCTGGCCATTGGTCGATTCCAGACATTTGGTTGGCAGATTTGCCCCTTGAGCACTGAGCTGTGCGTATTAGTAGAGGAAAACACTAAAGGGCCACCACGTATTGGACAGACTGGTTTCCTTGCCCAAACTTTGTCAAGTCTAATGCATTTATATAGAAGCCATTTTGAAAACAAGTATTTGAACTCCTGCACTAGAGGATTACAGATGTTAGTAAACATGCAGACTTCGGAGTTGTAGGAGACATTGAGCCCTGACCTGGATGGCCTAGAGTAGCCCGACCGTGTCAGATTTTGGAAGCTAAGCAGGGTCGGCCCTGGTTAGTACTTGGATGAGAGACCACCGAGGAAATCCAGAGTCATCACTATGGGGAGGCAGGCAATGGCAAAACACCTCTGTTCGTCTCTTGCCTTGGAAATCCTACGGGGTTGCTATAAGTTGGCTGTGACTTGATGGCACTTTCCACCCCCATTGCCGGGGGTGGGGGAGGACACATTGAATGACAGTTTAAAGAACCAGGGCACCTGTGGGTTGTATGACTAGGTGTCAAGCTACAAGGGACACTTAGGATCTGTGCTTGGATGCCCTAGGGTTGCCGGTCCCCCGTTTGGGGTGGGTTTCCCCCCGATTTCAGGGGCTCCCTCAATTTCAGGGGCTCCGATTCACCACTGGCCAGCTGGCCGGTGGGGGAAGCCACAACCCTGAACAGCCCCCTCCCACATCGATGTCGTCGGCCTGACATCACTTTGAAGTAACGTCATCATGCCGAGCACATCACGCAGCAACACTCTAGCATTTCGGCCAAAACTCTATGGTAACTTCAAGCTGCCGTGTGCACAGTTGCAGCATAAGCATCATTGTAGTCTTTGGATATTAGGTTGGTTTCTCGGTGCAGTGGATCAGATTAGGTACATAACCCTAGAATTTTAACAGAGGCCTTTGAAAGGTAGGGGTCTTCCTGGGTTGAATTGCAGTTTGACTGCAAAATGTATAGGAAAGTTACTGTGTGGCTTCGACCTTCCCTTGTCTGCATAGGGGATAAAGAGGCCCAAAGGGTGCACGATGTCTCTTTGATATCTTTCCCCATGTGGTTTTGTTTTGGTAAGTTTTAATGGGAATGCTTCACTGTCTTCAAGGTAGTACGGTACGAAACTCTGTAAGCACAACTTCTGGCGCTGACGGGGAAGGTTGCCCAGTTTCTTTGCTGCAGATACCACGTGTAGGTCAGAGGTCATTTCGGGGGGGATTGCGGGGGAACGCAGTTCCCCCGGGTGAGGTGTGGGGGGCGGGGCACACGATGAAGCTCCACCCCCTGCTTCCGGCTGCCCCGCTTTCGGCCCTCATTCAGCCAGGAGGAGGCAGGAGAAGAGGGAGGGTAAGTTGCTTCCTCCCCGCCTCTCCCCACCCCTGCCTGCCTGGGGCCAGGGGGGGCCTTGGCGGGGCTTCCTCGCACTCCCTCCGGCCTTGCAGGTCCACCGCCGGGCCCCTGATGTCAGGGGGTGTGGCATATGCTAATGAGTTATGCTACTGAGTTCCCCTAGCTCTTTTTCTACAAAATGACCCCTCCTGTAGGTGAAGGTTAGGCTTAGTTCAGCATGGACGCTGAACTCTACAGCTTGTGGTACTGCAAAGCTGTTTGAATGTGTAGAAAAGAGACACGAGCTATGCTCCCTCTAAGCTGTGGAGTCTTGTGACCAAAAATTCTACTTTGTGAGCCCCTGGCATTAAAGTTGTGATTGGGCAATTTGGCTACTGCATAAATTAGTTTGCTCAGGAGCCAAGGCACATAAATCCTTCCTGAGCTGAGACAAAAAATCTGTGAGCTGGAGGCTAAAAAACTGTGAGCTAGCTCACACTAACTCAGCTTAGAGGGAACACTGGTCACGAGTCCAGCTGGGAGATGTCTTTGAGGCTCCTCCCCATAGCTGCTCCTCTGGCTAATTGCCCGAGCAGCTTTTTAAAATACAAACGCCTGTTTACTTATGTGAAAGCCGAAAGGCATCTCTGCCGTCTGCAAATACAATTTTCCTCCCACACACGTATGTAGCTTTGTAGGACTGAAACAATAGTGTAGAGAAGCTTCTAATAAAACAGTGGCTTGAAGCCAGGCCTTTGGAACGGGCCAATGCTCTGTTTTTAAACTTTGTTAGATATTGAGCACTGGAATCCTATCAAGAAATTCTGTTGACTGTAGTGATATTGTGATGATATACGTTTGGAAGGCAAATGGTAAAATTGCTGGTTAATGATTGCTACGTGTGTCAGGATACTGTGTACTGGATGTTAAGAAATGAAAAGTCAAGTCCCCCTGCCCGTCTAACCTGGCTTTTAAAGTTTCTGTTTTTGAGGGGGATTCCATTACTATCATTCCATACTGAGTCTTTGCATTAATGTATTCGCCATTTCTGAAATGTAAATTAAATACATGTTGGGAAGACAACTGCTGATCATCTCTTGAATTGGTTAATAATAGGTGCTGTGCTGATTCAGTGGAAGAGGCTTCCTAGGGAGGTGGCGGGCTCTCCTTCTTTGGAGGTTTTTAGACAGAGGCTAGACGTCCACCTGACAGCAATGCTGATTGTGTGAATTTAGGCAGATCATGAGAGGGAGGGCAGGAAGGGTTGCCTCAGTGCTTAGTTCTCATGGCCCTTTCTTACACGCCCAGGGAAATGCTTATTGCCACTTTGGGGTCAGGAAGCAATCCTGGAGGGTTTTTTTTTTGTCATCTTCTGGACGTGGAACAGGGGGTCACTGGAGATGTGGGGGGGGAGGTATTTGTGAATTCCCTGTATTGTGCAGGGGGTTGGACTAGATGACCCTGGAGGTCTCTTCCATCTCTATGATTCTGTGATGCCCTGACCTGGGTAGCCCAGGCTAGCCCAATTTTGTCAGGTCGTAGCAGCTAAGCAGGCTCGTTCCTGGTTAGTACTTGGAAGGGAGACCGCCAAGGAGGTCGAGGGTTGCTATGCAGAGGCAGGCAATAGAACCCACTGCTAAACCTCTCTTGCCTTGAAACCCCTATGGGGTTCCCCCATAAGTCAGCTGTGATTTGAGGGCATAAGAAATGAAAAACGAATGTGATCTGTATTCTGAATGACAAAAGAATTGGAAATCTGAATGCAACCTGTTGCGTTCTGTTGACACCACAAAATGTATGATCAAATGTATACAAGAAGAAGAAGAAGAGATTGGATTTATACCCCGCCCTTCACTTGGAGTCTCAGAGCGGCTTACAAACTCCTTTCCCTTCCCCTCCCCACAACAGACACGCTGTGAGGTGGGTGGGGCTGAGAGAACTCTGACACAAACTGCTCTTTTTCAAGGACAGCTGCGCCAGAGCTTGTGACTGACCCACGGTCACATCAGCAGGTGCAAGTGGAGGAGTGGGGAATCAAACCCGGTTCTCCCAGATTAGAGTCCGCGCCCTTTACCACTACACCAAACTGGCTCTCTACCTACACCAAACCTATTGGAGATGGGGACGATAGAAGCTAATGTCTTCAATGTAAAATGGGTTTGATATATTTTTAAGGGTCAGTTCATCACACGCTGCAGACTAAAGCATTTCTTCCCTTAAAGTATTTATGTATGTCGAGACCTCTGTTGTAGGAAACTCCTTGTTTTGACAGAGAGGGACCCCCTCCCCCCAGCCAAGGGAGGAGTTTGAGCCAGAAAAGGTAATAACCTCCAAAACAGAAGAAACATTATCAACCGCCAGAACAGTTTTAGTTGCCAAAATATGCGCAAACAAGAGAACAAACCTTATTCCAACACATCTACAGCTTCAGATCAGCTGAAGGAAAGATTACTTCAAGTGAGAACAATGTCAGCTCGCAGCAAAACTGTTGCCTTTCTCCAATGATAAACATCATTTGCTTATGGAAACTTATTCTTTCTCCCTTGCGGTCCTTTTTTAATTCTGTCGTCACTTTTGGAAGTTCAGTTCTTAGTTGTGAATTTGAATATGCAGTTGAAACGAAATGTTCCAGATAAACCTTTCTCCAACATAATTGTCAATCTGTGGCTCTTTTCTTAACTCCCTCTGGAATAATTTTTTAAAAAGTCTTTAAGGGGCTACTGGGCAGCTCTGCTTGTGTGCCCCACTGCTGTGGGGAGATAGGGCATTTTCTAGGGGAACACGCTGGAACTGAGTTCTGGAACCTCTTTGACAAAATTCTTTAAAAAATGTTTAAAAGTTCGTGAGTCTTCAGTATGCGGATTGAAAACTTCATTTCCCTCTTGAGAGTTCCAGCAACTCTTAAAAAAAAAAAAAAGCCCTGTAGATACTGTATTATTGCCATAATTAGAAGGCATGGGTTGTCAGGTTTTCTTAGAAGACATTAAGTTTCCGGAGGGTCAGTCTCATAGCTATTGATTTTTATTTTAGAGCCACCTATATAATGCCCATTTGTAATTGTTTCCCAGGGAGGAATATCAGATTTTACCTAGACAAGCTCTTAGCCGATAGAGATCAAAAGATTACCCTAAATGTGGCAAAATTTGCTAGACGAGCTGTAAGACTCCGGAAGCAATTTGTAGAGGGAAGCATCTAAGTGGCTTAGTGCTGGAGCGCAGTCCTGAGTTTTATCTTATATGTCTCAACCTGAATGTGTATTTTACTCACATTGTGTACATTATCTGATTAAACTCTTCTTGTTGTTGTTTATTTTACTCATTTGCAGGGGTCATTTCGTAGAAAAAGAGCTAGGGGGACTCAGTAGCATAACTCATTAGCATATGCCACACCCCCTGACATCACCGGAAGTGTGTCCTCCCCACAGCCGGCGGCGACCTCCAGCGGGCACCAGCAGGGAGCTCCAGGCCCCGCCCTCCCGCACCTCACCCGGGGGGATGGCGTCCCCCCGCGTCCCCCCCCAATGACCCCTGCTTGGAAAATGAGTAAAAAAGGTTTTACAAAGGTTTTCAAACAGAAAACCTTTTCACACAGTTGAAAGACCCGGGTTTGATCCTTGTGCCCATTGAAATAACTAAGAATGTGGCAATATTTTGCAAATATTGGGGTTTCTCTCTCTCTCAGTCATGGTTGCTGGCCGGTTTAGGATTCTAAGTTGATACTGGATTATACACTAGTTGGAGCCTTGCCCGCCGTGGCTGATGAAAGCCCATCATAAGAGGTCCTTTGCAGACTGGGGTTGTTAACACCTTTCACGGGCAGGCAGAATACCAGATACCTTTGTTTGCATTTCTTTAGCCTTTGCTTAAAAAAAAAAAATAATCAAACTGGAATGTGGGTTTTCATATCAGTTATCTTTCTTTTGCCAAAGTTGCTAACTGAATAGTTGCATAGCGAATTGAGATATACCTTGGCTTTCAAACCAAGGCTGGCCAAATGTGGCAGGTAAATCATTTCACCTGGCCTTACCAAATTTGGATCAAGTCGTAATAAAAACTTTGGCCACTTGTTGGGGGGGGGGAAGCAGTGAGATTCAGAAAGGTCCGATTTTTTAAATTTTTTACAGGTCTGTAATACTCCTCTTGTATGGGTACAGTTACTTCATACCTGTGAAAACTTTCCTACTGTATGTTTTATTTATTGCTTCGTTAACCAAACTTATTTCACCAGCAGAATACTCCCAAGGCAGTTTCCAGTTTATGTCGAAGTCAAACATCACAAACAGCGAAAAGTGGATGCATATAAAGTAGTTGCAAACAATAATTAAATAAGGAAACACACAAAAGCAGACCCACAAGTCAGCAGAGTAAAATAAATGTTATAAAACAATCAGCTTGCTGCCAGCAAAGATCAATAAAAAACAACCAATAAGAGCCAGATTAGTCCAGTAGCACCTTAGAGACCAAAAGGTATGAACTAGGACTTTGAGATGTGTCCAGAAGTCATTCAGCAGCCAGTCTGGGTTTCTAACAATGACGTCCTGTCCAGAGTCTAAATCAGTGGAAATTAGTTTACAGTAACTCTGGATAGGATTCCACTGTTAGTACCAAGAATGACCTCAATGCCACATTTTGAATTAACTGAATCCTTCAAGTACTCTGGAATCACCCCTTTGGAGCTGACTTTCCACAGGCAAGATGAAGGATTAAGAGATAGAAGAAGAAGAGATTGGATTTATGCCAATTTCTATAATTGCCTTTCCCTTCCCCTCCCCACAACAGACACCCTGTGAGGTAGGTGGGGCTGAGAGAGCTCATGAGAGAGAACAGCTCTGAGAGAACTTGTAACTGGCCCAGGGTCACACCAGCAGCTGCATGTGGAGGAGTGGGGAATGAAACCCGGTTCTCCCAGATTAGAGTCTGTGCTCTTAACCATGACACCAAACTGGGGAAGCAGCTGTCAAGCAACCCCGATGGTATCATTTCCAGTCCTTCCATGTTCTCTTTGATTGTAAAATATATGAGCATATCAGGGAAACATGTATTAAACCCATAATTGATAGCCTGCCGGGCAAAGATAGAAGGGATTATCTTTTAATAATGTTAGCCGATAGGAACAGGAAAATCACTTTTACTGTGGCAAAATATGGCTGGATGGCTATTAATAGGAGACGAATCTGGTTAGATATGGCTAACCCTAGATAAATAGTATCCAATAATATAGGGTAACTTGAATCTATGTATTTTATATTATGTAAACTATAGTGAGCTATAAGGTTACTGGTTTAGATATATTTAAAGTGTCTACTGAGTGTTGCTGACTGAATAACTCTGCCTTTTAACCCCGATTTATCTACTAAATTTTTAAGCACACAGAATCGCTCTGTAATACGTCATTGGCCCAGTGTTTTTTATTTATTTATTCTTTAGATTTAAATCCTGCCCTCCTCGAAGGCTCAGGGCGGCTAACAGGGCATAAATGCCAAATTATAACAATAAAACAGTATAAAATACATAATACAACATAGTACAATAATACTAACAATAATAATATCGGTGCTCCAATACTCACTCCGGAACATAAAACCAGGATGGTGTTCTAAAGATGCTATGACAAAACAACAACAATATATGTCCCCACAACCCTGTCATCCGCTAGGGATGTCTCGCACCCCCCAATACTACCCGCACCAGCGATGGTAGAGTGCCGTGATGGAAGAAGCGTTGGTGGAATAATGATGGCGGTGGCTCCTACTCGAAAGCCTGGCGGAAGAGCTCCGTTTTGCAGGCCCTGGGGAACTGCATGAGGTCCCGCAGGGCCCGGATCTCCTCTGGGAGCTCATTCCACCAGGTAGGAGCCGCCACCGAAAACGCCCTGGCCCTGGTCACAGCAAGTTTGATGGTCTTGGGGCCTGAAATATCCAGGAGGTTTTGGCTCCCCGACGATAGTGCCCTTGGGGGAACATGCGGGGAAAGGCGGTCCCTTAGGTAGGCCGGACCCTGGCCATATAGGGCTTTAAAGGTAACAACCAGCACCAGTACGCCATTATATTGTTTGTGTGCCTGGCTGTTGTTCGATTTCTGTAATTCTGAATCGTTACTAAGAAAGTGATGGCCTTTGGCTAACAATAAACTCAACTGAACAGTCCTCCGTTGTCACCCTGTGGTCCACAGCTACTGCTGTTCTAAATTCTGGCTTTCTCTAGCGGCAGCAGAACGGTATTTGGCCTCCATCCCGGTTCCTCAGGGGTCTGACTATTGCTGGCAAGCGGATCCGCTCCGGGGCAATGATTTTATTATGTGGTCAGACCACGACAAAAGGGTTGACTTGCGCAGCGAAGTGGTCTCTTGCTTCTGGTACTTTCTCTGGGGAAGGACACGGCCCGTGAACGTGCAGAGGTGGGCCGTTCCTGTTCTAGACTGCTGGCATTCCGGCTCCAGGCCCCAGATAGAGCACCCTTTGCTTAGGTTTTGATCCTTTCTGTTACTCAGCCTTGAACATCCGCTCATTCAAATTTGCATTTTTGTTTTGTTTTGTTTTGATTGCCACCAGTAAAATTTCCTCTGACTCCAGAGAGTTAATTTTGGGTAACATTGGAAAGAAACGGCGGTAACAATCTTGCCGGTGAGTGTCCTGGTTAACCAAACAGTAATTTGAGGCTGTACGGGATTACTCCGTCCCGTTCAAATCTTGTTTACTGTATTTGAACCCAGAAGCTTTGCTGAGACGGCATTGTACAAAAATAACCAGTTTGGCAAGTTGAACTCAAAACGTTTAGTCTGAATGGCTTGTTTGTGACTTCAGCCCTCATGCTTATATAAAAAAGATTGGAGAAGTAAACTTGTTTGTAGCGCTGTAATCCCCGTGAATTTCACCAATCCCATAGATATATTCAAGGGGATAAGCAGCAGTTTTACGTGTACAAGCATGCTAAATTTCTGTTTACTATAGTCATTATACAATACATTGCAGTGCCCCAGAAGCTTGTCACTGTGGCGAGGATTAGTTTTTCTAGGAAAGAACGTTACCAAAAAATAATAAATCACATTGCTTAGTAGTTATATAGGTAAAGGTAAAGGTGTCCCTTGCTCGAAAGCCAGTCGAATCTTACTCTAGGGGTGCTCTGCTCATCTCCGTTTCCAAGACGAAGAGCTAGCACTATCTGAAGACGTTTCCGTGGTCATGTGGCCGGCATGACTAAACTCCAAGGCACGCAGAACGCTGTTACCTTCCCACCAAAGCGGTACCTATTTATCTACTTGCAATTTCTTGCATTTGAACTGCAAGTGTATTTCTAGATTTCAAATGTATTTTTTAGACTTCATCTACATTCTCTCAGTAATCCTTAAAACAGCCCTGTTGGTAGGCCCACGTTGGAAATGGACAAGGAGGAAGGTGACAGAATAAAAAGCTTTTGCACATGCTGAATGATGCACTATCCAACCACTTGCAGTGCACGTCGGCAACTTTTTGCGAACTGGAGTTTACTGCTTCACATAGTAAAATCCAGATGCAAAGCGGATTATTCAGCATGTGGATTATTCAGCATGTGTGAAAGCACTCGTAGGCTCAGGATTTATATATGTAGTTCAAATACGACACCAGGTGACGTCTCAAAAGTTGCTTTCAGGGGCTGGTACTATTGTTTAATATATACAAGTCTTTTCATTTAGGGTCTGCATGGCCTTGGATATAGCATAGACTTGGAAGGGACCTCCAGAGTCATCTAGTCCAAACCCCTGCACAATGCAGGAAATTCACAAATACCTCCCCCCAACACCCCCAGTGACCCCTGCTCCACGCCCAGAAGATGACAAAAAACCTCCAGTCACCAGGTTCCTTCCATCCATGTGAATGGAAGAGGAATGTTTGTCATCCTTCCCAGTATTCCAGATCTGCTTAGGTGTCACTAATAGGTTGTGAGGCAAGGCTAGTGTAAGGACAAGATTTTGTGGGTCATGTGTCGCCCTTAGAGAGCTGTTGCACAGGTGGTTCTTCTTTGCTGTAAGTGTGCTATTGACATACATTTAGTAACGAGTGTATTGTGTATTGGATAGTGAATACGACAACGTAAAGCTACCTTTTATGGAACCGTAGCCACAGGTCTGGCTCAACATTGGTTGCTGTGGGGGGCAGTAGCTTTCTATGGTCTCTGACAGAGATGCCCCTGCTGGCAGTGCTGGGGTTTGACAATGGGACCTTCTGCATGGTCTACCACTGAGCCACAGCAACTGCCCGGTAATTGGGATGGATCCAAGCAGGCAGTTAAGAAAACTTTAATTGCCTTTAAATTTTCTTTTAAAAGTGTGTGACAGCATTCTTTGCTTCCTCCCTCTAGGTCCCTGAAATTTTACATGTGGAACTCACTGCCGCAGGAAGTGGTGGCAGCTACAAGCATAGACAGCTTCAAGAAGGGATTAGATAAACATATGTAGCTGAGGTCCATCAGTGGCTATTAGCCACAATGTATAGAAGGAACACACTGTCTGGGGCAGTGATGCTCTGTATTCTTGGTGCTTGGGGGGGCACAGTGGGAGGGCTTCTGGAGTTCTGGCCCCACTGGTGGACCTCCTGATGGCACCTGGATTTTGGCCACTGTGCGATGCAGAGTGTTGGACTGGATGGGCCATTGGCCTGATCCAGCACGGCTTCTCCTATGGTCTTATGTTCCAATGGGGGTGAGGAGTCCTTCAGGAACAATTTATCTATCTATTTATTTATTTTTCGCATTTATATCCCATCCATCCTGTAAATGGGCTCAGGGTGGGTTACAACATTTTGATACATTCAATAAAATACAGTACCTTTGCTTAAAAAAAAAGGACTTCTTCTGATATAGCTGATATTAAGTTAAAGAACAGCCATAACGGGGGGCTTCCAAAATTGCAATTTCTTTTTCAGTTTAAGCTCTCTTTTGGTTTAAGGTTTATATCCAAGAGCAGGAGATTTCTTCGTAAAATCTCTCTGCCCCAGTCTGAAAGGGCTCTGCTGTCCCCCCTAGCAGAATAATTTAAGAGAAGGTGTGCCCCTATTTGAAGTGCGGGGAGAGGTTTGATTGTATAGCTTAATCTATAAAATAAGGCCTGTATGGATTCCAGAGCTTAAAGCACGCAGTGTTTGTAGGTAGCCGTATTGGTCCGTGGGAGAATTCTCAACTCAGAAGTAACCCGATAACCTTTTTCTTGAGTGGGCGTTTAAAGTGAGTGGAAGTGTCACATGCTAAGAAGAAGCAGGCTGCATCGGAGTCCGGAGATGCACGGGATGATTGCCGCTCTGATAGTGACGGCAGTCTGGTTGCTGCCTGCTTGCATCACGAATGTTATCTGGATCCTTTTGTTTTGGCAACATCTGACGTGACAGCAGCAGAGACTGTTCTGTTTTAGTACCTTCTTGATGTAGAACGTTACTGAACCCAAAGAGGAACAGAAAACCATGACAGAGGCTGTGATTAGACAGGACGTCACGTTGCATTCTTCATCCATTCCACAGTGAAAAGTAGAGCGAAGGTCTTTGGTGCTCCTTGGTGTCAGGCAGTGTTCTCTCTAAGCTGAGTTAGTGTGAGCTAGCTCACAGTTTTTTAGCCTCCAGCTCACTGATTTTCGTCTTAGCTCAGGCAGGATGTGGCTCCAGAGCAAACTAATTTATGCAGTCGCCAAATCGCTCGCTCACAACTTTAATGCCAGCAGCTCACAAAATAGAATCTTTCGCTCACAAGACACCACCGTTTAGAGGGACCACTGGTGTCCGGAGAGCGAAAGTTTCTGATGGGTGACCTGAAACGGAATACTGTTTCCCACTCATCTTCACTGAAAACTCTGGCCCAGACGCAAGAGGTTATGTGGCTAGCAAAAATGCCCGATGCGGCGATAGGGGCACGTCACCCCTGAAGAAAACGATCGAGCCGAGGCCTGCGTAACTTGTGACCCGCCAAGATGAACACAGTCACCCGCTTGATACATCTCTTGTTCTCACAGTCCCAGGCAGAGCAAAAACAGATGACCCTGGCTGGTGATCTCTGCTCAGCCTCGTGAATCACACGTTGCATATAACTTGCCTGTACGTTGCGCCCATGCAGGCGAGCAAGTTTGGGGGTGGAAGAGAACATGAAATTCTTCTCTTGTTGGTGTGCACCGGAGAAGAGCTTGCGCTGTCCGTTTGGCTCCTCTTGGTTCAGTCTTAATGGTCCTTTGTGCTTATTTTTTGGGTGGGGGAAAGGTTGTCCCTCGACTCTTGTCAGGCTATCGTGGGTGACCACAAGGGAAAGCAGGCTGTACTTTGCATTGTTCCCACAATGTCTCGTTTTGCATTTGCCCTGTCATGTAATGTTTATGTCTTAGCCATAGTTCTCTGGCGCTGTCTTCCCAAGGTTTTGGTATCCATGAATAGCTTCTCAAGTATTTATTCATTTATTCAATTTTATACCCCACCCTCCCCACTGAAGAAGAAGAAGAGGTTGGATTTATACCCCACCCTTCACTCAGTCTCAGAGTGGCTTACAATCTCCTTCCCCTCCCCCTCCCCACAACAGACACCCTGTGAGGCAGGTGGGGCTGAGAGAACTCTGTCAGAACTCTGGCTTGCCCAAGGTCACCCAGCAGCCGCAAGTGGAGGAGTGGGGAATCAAACCCAGTTCTCCCAGATTAGAGTCCACACACTTAACCACTACACCAAACTGTCACTGAAGAAGGTCAGGGCGGTTCACGTAAGAAGTAAAACACATAAACAGCAACTGAAACGACCATAAGACCATCTAAAAACAGTTCAATAGTATGAGACCCACTACAATCAGAGGTATGTATGGGTGTGAGCATGTGCTCACGGGGCAACGCTCATGAGGAAAAGGATTTAAAATTATTACTGCAATGAAGATATTCATGACTTTCCCTCTCAGTGTAACACAGGTTCGGGTAGCAGTTTTTTTTGGCAAAGCATAGGTACATGCAACACATATGGTACGGAGGTTTAGCTTACCTAGTGTTCCCTGTTCTGAGAGAAACTGTTTCTCTGTGACTTTATTACAGGCTGTTTCTCCCCCAAAGAATGTGATTTTTATAGCATTAAAAATTAGCCTGGTCATCGTTTCCCCTCATTCCGCTCTTTCCTCCCCCTCTCCCCAGTCCTACTTGGGATGAGACAGCCACTGACTTTCTAGTTTTAAAAATAGTGCTCGGTAAGAGAAAATAGTGCTGACCCTCGAAGGCTGTGGGGTCGTCCGGAGAAGGGGACATTTATATAATCATTCTTTTGTTGAATCATCCTTGCATTGTTAACAGATGTCCCATTGTCCCTCCCCCTGATTATGATTCAGAGTCATTGGTAAAAATACTTTGAAGTGCTCGATGGAACAAAGCTGGAGTCCTAAATAAGAACCTTCTCGTAACTTAATTAGCTATGAATCTGTATTTGTTATGCTGTTTTGAATACGCTGTCAGCAGTGTGTTTAATAGAACGCTGAATGTTTGCGCTGATGAGTAACTGGGTGACTTAAATTTCAGGGTACAATGCTTTTGTTGTTTTTAACGAAAATTGCATGCTAATGACTTTATAAAATGTCAATACTCTATAGCCCTTTTAGTATTCAGAATGCCTTGCCTGTTTCATTTAATTAATTTCATGACAACCTCCAGAAGCAGATTATTAACTGTTCCCGTTATAGAGATAGGGGACTCATGTAGTCATTTGCCACAGGTCGTTCAATAACTTTGCAGCTGAGTAAGGATTTCTGTCCAGGCCAAGCACTCTTACGCACTGGGCCACGGCTTGGGTCTTAAGCAGAGCTATAAAAGTTGTATTAGAGGGAAGTAGCTTCTCTCTCTCTTTCTCTTTCTTTGTCCCCCCAAATCATGCTGTTTTGGGTGAGTGAGCAGAAGGAACAGTGCGGGGTTCAAATGAGGAGTCGTCAGTTTGAGACGCTAGTGTGCCGTGTGACGGAGTGAGCCCCAGATCCCGCCAATTTATGTATGTATTTATTTATTTATTTTATTTTATTTGACTTATTTCCCACCCTCCCCGCCTAGCAGGCTCAGGACGAGTTACATCGGATTTGATAAAAACACAATATACAAAAATTGACACAGTTTAAACAACAATAAAATACAGGACTATCCTTTATCCGGTGCAGTTGTCATTAAAATTAAGGTCTCACAGATGCCATCTCTGGTGTGCAGTTCTGACCCACTGAAGGGAGGCCCAGTAAGGAAGGAGGGATGTCCGTCACCCTAGTTAAAAGCCTGGTGGAAGAGCTCCGTCTTGCAGGCCCTGTGGAACTGTAAAAGGTCCCGCAGGGCCCTGATCTCGTATGGGAGCTCATTCCACCAGGTAGGGGCCAGGGCTGGAAAAGCTCTGGCCCTAGTTGAGGTAAGACAGACGTCCCTGGGGCCAGGGACCACAAGAAGATGTTGAATGGCAGATCGTAAAGCCCTTCTGGTCTCATAGAGAGAGAGGCGGTCTCGGAGATATGCGCCCCCCTGGCTATATAGGGCTTTAAAGGTAAGCACCACCACCTTGAAGCAGATCCGGTACTCAATAGGCAGCCAGTGGAGTTCACGCAGCACCGGGCGGATTTGGGCCTGCACAGGCAGTGACATCAGTACCCATGCCACTGCATTCTGCCAACCTAGCAGTTCGAAAGCAAGAAATTGCAAGTAGATAAATAGGTACCACTTTTGCAAATGGTATTTCTAATCAAGCTAGTGAAGATTATCAAACATCATTTGTTTCTATATGGTATCCAAAAATTCAATTCCTCTCAGAAAAAGCCCCATAAGCTTTCCCCTGCTTCCTTGTCTCTCCCTTCCTCTCAACACCAACCTAACTTTATCCTCTTCCACCCCCATTCTTCAGCTTTACCTCTACCTCTCCCTGGCAGCTTTCCTCCTTTTCTTATCACCCACCCACCGTATTTTCTCTTCCATTTCCCTTCCTCCCTTCTCTCTTTCACCTTTTTCAGCCCCCCCCGCCCCCCGATCACCTTTGACTGACAAAAACCAAGTCTTAAAAGACTTGTGAATGTGGTTGCTTAGCAGCCTGCCAAAAGGCCACCAGGATATCACAACATAGTCCTATGAGATATCATTGACTCACCATGTATTATTATTATCAATGTTCCCTCTAAGCTGTGGAGTCTCGTGAGCAATTATTCTGCTTTGTGAACTACTGCCATTAAAGCTGTGAGCGAGCAATTTGGCTGCTGCATAAATTAGTTGGCTCTGGAGCCATCCTCCCTGAGCTAAGACAAAAATGTGTGAGCCAGAGGCCAAAAAACTGTGAGCTAGCTCACACTAACTCGACTTCGAGGGAACACTGATTATTATTATTTTTAGATTTCAGATTTTTTTGCAAACCTGGGAATTCCTTCAGGTTTGTAGACCCTCTGGTCTATCCTTGGCCCCATTGTGTGGTTTTGTAAAAAATCTACACTCTAAAGCCCAGTTAAGAATTTTAGATACAATGTTGAATGTAGGTAGATGACATTGCTCACTTTCCGGGGGGGGGGGGATAATTAAATTGGCTAATGTTTATAACAGAGCATTCTCTGTGAATCAAAATATATTAAACCGAATGGTTTTAGAGTGCAGTCCTAAAGTCAGTTGTCTTAGAAAGGTGTAATTTGTTAGGATGATACTGTTAGTGACCTGGTTCTAAAATTTGCTGTGATGAAGCAGTCGCTTGAAATATCTGCTGAAATGGTTCTATTAGGTTGCTGTATCAGGGTCTAGATCCGTTAAGGCATTAAAAGAAAAAAAACATGCATAATTAAAAAAAAATCCCCAAACAAACAAATTCACTGAAACCTTACTCCTGATTTAAATATATAATCCCAAACGCTCCCCCCCCCCCCCCCAATAAAAGCAGATGTCTCTCTTGACAGAGACTTTGATAAGCCTCCAGAGAAAAGGAGGACACACACTGTGGGGCAGTCATGCAGAATGCTTCTTTAGGTTCTCCTTTCTGGCAAGGGGAATTATGAAGATGGCAATTCCAGCTCAGAGGGGAACCCCCCCCCCGACTTGGTACTCACTTATGGTTGGTTCCAGTGCTCCCTCTAAGCTGTGGAGTCTTGTGAGGAAAAATTCTGCTTTGTGAGCTACTGGCATTAAAGTTGTGAGTGAGCAATTTGGCGACTGCATAAATTAGTTTGCTCTGGAGCCATCCCTTCCTGAGCGGAGACAAAAACACATGAGCCGGAGGCTAAAAAACTGTGAGCTAGCTCACACTAACTCAGCTTAGAGGGAACACTGGTTGGTGCTGTAGTATAGTATTTCTGTCTTTCAAACTGTCATAGCTCAGATGGAATGCAAAATCATGGCTTTGTGCTATATTTGAACCAGCCCCAAACTTGTGTTCTGTCCCTCCCTCCCATTTTATCTTCCCCTTGTGCAGCTGGAAATAAATTAGTTATTTAGATTTTTAGTTCGTATCATAGTTTTGCCATGGTATGTGAACCCAGCAAACTATGGCTTATTTATTTATTTATTCGTTGGGATTTTTACCCCGCCCTCCCCACAAAGCGGGCTCAAGGCGGCTTACAAGGGGCAAAGCCCATATAAAACAGGATAAAAGCAATAAAAACATCAGTAACAATTAGTCACAACAACAATAATATTCAATTGAAAACAGGGTGGTCCCCGAAAATATACAATGATGGTAAAACAGTTCTCTGGGGATGATGTTGTCCTATAGCTGATCCCAAGCAAATAAGTCCGATAATATCGATCGCGCAAAATTGTGGCAGATCTTCCTGGGCCATCCTTAACCCCAATGCTGTCCACATCATTGGTGGTGATGGTAGTGGTGGCTCCTATGTGAAAGCCTGGCGGAAGAGCTCTGTCTTGTAGGCCTTGCGAAACTGCATAAGATCCCGCAGGGCCCTGATCTCCTCTGGGAGCTCGTTCCACCAAGTAGGGGCCGCCACCGAAAAGGACCTGGCCCTAGTCACGGCGAACCTTGCCTCCCGGGGGCCTGGAACCACCAGGCGATGTTGCACCCCGGACCGAAGTGCTCTTGGGGGTATATGTGGGGAAAGGCAGTCCCTCAGGTAAGTCGGACCCTGGCCATATAGGGCTTTAAAGGTAAGTACCAGCACTTTGAAACGGATTCGGTATGCTATTGGCAGCCAGTGCAGCGTTTCACCCCAGGCTGGATGTGCTCCCACTTGGGGAGACGCATCATCACCCTGGCCGCGCATTCTGCACTAGCTGCAGCTTCCAGATCTGCGCCAAAGGCAGCCCCATGTAGAGAACGTTACAGTAGTCTAACATCGAGGTGACTGTCGCGTGGATCACTGTAGCCAGGTCATCGCGGCCGAGGAAGGGAACCAATTGCCGAATCAGCCTAAGATGATAAAATGCCGATCTGGCAGTGGGTGCCACCTGGGCCTCCATAGGTAAGGAGGGATCCAGGAGCACTCCCAAACTCCTAACCTCTGACGCTGGCACCAACAGCGCCCCATCGAAGGTCGGGAGAGGGAGACCCAACCCTGGTCCACTCCGACTCAGGCACAGGACCTCCATCTTCACTGGGTTTAGTTTCAGCCGGCTCAGCCTGCGCCACCGAGCCACGGCCTGTAGTGCCCGGTTCAGATCTTCTGGGTCGGAGCCTGACTGGCCGCCCAACATCAGATAGAGCTGGGTGTCATCAGCATATTGATGGCAACCCAGCTCATACCTCCTGGCATTCTGGGCGAGGGGGCGCATATAGATGTTAAACAACATCGGGGAAAGCACTGCCCCCTGAGGCACACCACATTTAAGTGGGTGCCTCCGGGACTGCTGTTCCCCTATCACCACCCTCTGTCCCCAACCTTGGAGAAAAGAGGCAAGCCATTGAAGAGCAAGCCCCTGTATCCCCACGTCGGCGAGGCGGTGGGTGAGCAATTGGTGGTCGACTGTGTCAAACGCGGCCGACAGATCTAACAACAACAGTGCCGCCACACCGCCTCGATCCAGATGCCTTCGAAGGTCGTCAGTAAGGGCAACCAGCACTGTCTCCGTCCCATGACCTGGGCGAAAGCCGGACTGGAATGGATCGAGGACAGAAGCATCATCCAGAAAGCTCTGAATCTGTGTCGCCACCGCCCTCTCAATCAGTTTGCCCAAATAGGGCAAATTGGACACCGGCTGATAGTTGGCCAATCCAGCCGGGTCCAGAGTTGGTTTTCTCAGGAGAAGACGGACCGTCGCCTCCTTGAGTGCCTCAGGGCTTGCACTTTCCCGCCAAACGTAGCATTACAAAGCAGCTTCAAACTGTAGTTTACAATCCTGATTTGTAGGAAAAGCACAAATGTATGTCTTCCTGTTCATATATAAGAACATAAGAACATAAGAGATGCCAATGTTGGATCAGGCCAAAGGCCCATCCAGTCCAACACTCTGTATCACACAGTGGCCAGAAATACCAGTGCCATCAGGAGGTCCACCAGTGGGGCCAGGACATTAGAAGCCATCCCACTGTTGACCCCCCCAAGCACCAAGATGACAGAGCATCACTTGCCCCATAGTCCCTATCTATACCTTGTGGCTAATAGCCACTGATGGACCTCTGCTCCATATGCTTATCTAATTCCCTTTTGAAGCCGTCGCTCCGCAGTACATAGAAAGGGAGTGATACATAATGGCAAACTATGGTTCGTGCGGAACTTAAATCATGATGAATTTTGAGTATGCAGGCAAAAGTTTCATGACGTTGATAGTTTTATGATGTTGGTGGGGGAATTAGAGGCTGCTTGGTGGTTGATAACTTTGGAATCACCCCCCCCTCCCCCCCCCCCCCCCCAGTTCTGATCTTCTGGTGCTTGTTTTTAAATTTGCTGTGACTCCCTCTCAGACTCCATTCAAGGATGGAAGTGTGATTATAATATACAAACGTGAATTTTTATAAGACAGCTTCCTACGTTTGTAGCCCTGTACAACGTGGAGAAAGTTTCTCACATCTCCTGCTCAGTCCTTAAAGGGATAGGAAAGTCTGCTGTATTTCAAAAAGCCGTGTTATCCATCTTATCAGTCATGAAGCTACATGGCTAGAGTGATGCGGTAGAATGCTTCAAGGACCATAAAAACATTTCTAGACATGTGCTTGTTGTTGTCAAGTAAACTTCTGTAATCTTTTGTAATCTCCCTGGCTTGTGAAAGGGGGGAGAGTCATGCCTGTTTTGAAGGAGGTATTATTCACTCAAGCTGATGTTTTTGACACATGCAAGCGCAGGGGAATGATGAATCACATGCCCAACAAAAATGGGTAATTGTCAAGATAGTTGGCACTAGATAGGAGAGTCTGTACACAAGACTGGCTGAATGGTGGGAAATGTTACTATAGCAAGACAGTGAGAAAGGAATCGGACCTGTTTACTGTGTAGTTCAGGAGTCCCCAACTTTTTGAAAATGGGGGTGCCTTTGGAATCCTGACGCATCATTGAGGTTTCCAACCCCTCAATTGGGGCGGGGGGGTTCTCTGATTTTGGGGCCCCCAATCCTCCACCAGCCAGTTGGCCAGTGGGGGGGGGGGAGCCCTGCCACACCCGATGTGCCTGGTGCTACGATGTCACCTGGAGGTCACGTTGCACAGGGGACGCTCTAGCATTTGGCTAAAAACTCTATGATGACCATAGCATTTTTAGCCGAATGCTAGAGCACCCCTATACAATGTGCCCAGCATGATGACATCACTTCCGGAGGACGTCATTGTGGCACTCACAGAAGACCCCTGGACCCCAAGCCAGGAACCCCCTTGCTGGCAGATGGGTAAGACCCGGCAACCCTACACATTATGGTGGGCGCAGTCATAAAATGGCTGCCACACAGTGCCTGCTGAAGGCGGCAGAGCCAGAACAAAATGGCTGCTGCAGCTTACCTTTAGTCACACAGTGAAGATTCTTGTGGTGTGGTGGCAGGTGCTGCCAAAGCAACGCATTAAAAAGTCTGCACAGCCAATCAGAACCCTGGGGGGGGACCCATCTGGCACCACCCACTTCTTAAAAACACTTAGGAGGCACCATGAAAGGTGTCAGTGAGTGCTGTGTCACCCATGGGTACCACATTGGGGACCTCTGGTGTCGTTCAAAGCACTGCAGATTCCAGTAGTACATAGAAAGGGAGTGATAAATGAGAAGGTTTCTGTCTCTCTGTCCCAAGTTTGTCACTATTTGTAGTTTGGTTAGAAAGCATCATAAAGTTCCCAAAGAAAGTGCACCTTTAACCCTAGGTTTAATGGCCATATGCTTAACTACATCCAAACTGGTATACTGGTATACTACTCTGCTGAGCTGAGACTGGCACTTTCCTCTGATAGAGGAAGCCTCTTCCATCAGGGGAAGGCTGGAAGAAGGCATCGGACTTGGCCTAAGTGGGACGGCAGGGTACAAACCAATATGTGATAGTTGATCTTGGTCAGAGACCTGCTTCTAATGATGGAAGATGAGCAATCTACTCCAACTGGCAGTGGTTGACTCAGACAGGTCTTTCAGAGTTTTGGAACCAGAGTGGGCTCTCCCCCCCCCCCAGAAGATCATGCACATGCTTACTTAAGAAGAAGAAGAAAAAGAAGAGGAGATTGGATTTATACCTCGCCCTTCACTTGGAGTCTCAGAGTGGTTTACAATCTCCTTCCCTTCTTCTCCCCACAATTCCTACTCTGTGAGGTAGGTGTGGCTGAGAGAGCTCTAAGAGAACTGCTCTTGAGAACAGCTCTGAGAGAACTGTGACTGACCCAAAGTCACCCATCAGCTGCATGAGGAGTGGGGAATCAAACCTGGTTCTCCCAGATTAAAGTCTGCATTCTTAACCACTACACCAAACTGGGTCTCTGAGTTATGGCTTGAATTGAATCAGAAAGATTTGTGGGATGGGTCATTGGGATGACTAGACTGTTGAACATCAGATTGGGTAGCTGTGCATTTAATTTGTAGCGCAGCAGGTTATCCTCGAGAAGGAGGTATCCTCGAGAAGTCGAACTGTAAATGTAGCTGAACGCTGGAACAAGCTGTCCGAATCTCTTGAAGATTTTAAAAGACGGTGGCAATGTTCTTCATTGTCTTCCTGGCCAAGGTGTCCCTCAGTTATTCCTCAGCTTTCTGATATTCATGTCATTAATTCTGACTTCCCTTGAATGAATAAGCTTATACCCAGCATTAAGCTTTGTTGGTCTTAAAGGTGCCACTGGACTCAAACTTTGTTCTGTTGCTTCAGGCCAACACGGTTACCCCACCTGAATCTTATCGCCTTGAATGTGTTTGTGTGCATATGGACGTGTGGACGTATGCAGGGGAAACAGCATCTCAGCTCTGTGTCACAGCAGCACATGCTGCTTTTTCTGGCCTCCCGGCAGACAAAGAGGATGTGTGTACAACCACAGTGACACCATAGTGCTTTCCCTCCCTTCTCCGAGGGATTTGTCTTTTGTCAAGTGACTGAATCCCTGATTATTTTAATAAACACAGTATTTTGAATAGCCCAGTCTTTCCTAGGTAGACTCTCTGTGTTCAAAAGCCAATAGCTGCAGGGTTGGGTTTTTTTGTGTGTTTACATTTAAATTGATATTTTATCGGGGGGGGGGGAATTGGATACTTCGCTACCTCTGACATAGCCATTGCTTATTAAAAATGTGCCTACTGTGAAACAAACACTTTAAAAATCTTACGTGCAGCTGACCCTTAGATGACTGGTGCCTGCCTATACTATGGGTACCACTATTTGCCTGCCCCTCACTTCCTCGGATGGACCACAAGGGGTGGGGGAGCCTATCGAGGGTCAGCGTGGGAGTGCTGACTAATCCAGGGGTGGTGGCTGGCCAGGTACGGTGGCAGCCACCATCCCTTGGCCATTCTTCCCAGCGTGAGCTCCCCACCCGCCTGCCCTCTTTTTAAGACCACGTGGGCTTAGCTGGTTGCCTTTGAGGGTCTGGGCAGGAATTTTTTGGGCCTCACTCAAATTGGCTATGAGGGGGCCTTTCCCCCCCTGCTCCGCGTGGTCAAAGGGGGTGAGGTATAAATAGGTCTGGTATAACTGGTTAGGCCCTGGCTGGGATGGTGGGAAAAGCATGGGTTGAGGGGATATTCAAATTGGCAAGCACCCGAAGATATCAACAATGGGGAGGGTCTGCAAATAGGGTAACTAAAAGTTTTGCAGTCTGGGTGACTCGTTTGTGGGCCTCTCTGGGGTTGGGGGGAGCATATGACGAGCCTTAAGGCTTTTCAGTCATGGGCTGGAATGCGCCTCTCCATCCCCTCTTCGCACTGGTGTGTGGGCTGTGAAGAGTCAGGGGTGGTTTTGCCCTGTTAGGAAGCTTGCTTTACATGCACATTACAAACCCGTGCTTTAAAGTGCAATGAGTGGTGCAGATCAGCTTAATTTTAAATAAAAGTCCCAGTTTTAACCCATAACTTGTGGTGTTTCATTCGAGGGGCGGGCGGGTGGGCGGGCGGGCAAATAGTAACAACTCATCTGTAAGGACTTTTGTTTCCCCAAATCCAAAAGTTATAAATCCTTGAAGTGGCTCTCAAGCTCAGCTTTTGGAAGAACTGCCAACAGAGAGAACAATAAGAGGTCTGAAATTCAAGAGCAGGGGAGGAGATCGTATGGAGAGGAGTCATGCCGCTTATGACAGAAGATCTAAGGACAGCAGGGAGTGCCCGTGTAAAATCCAGAGCGCTTTTTGCCAAATGCAAGAGCAATTTTCTTAGAATTCCTCCAGTTCACTTATAATGTCAACAAAACCAAACATTCGTCGTTTGCGACTGCAGTGCAAAATCTAGATTCGAGGGTGTATCTAGCGGCTGCGCTCCGTCACCAGCAGCGATCAACCAGATATGCTCGGGGAGCTTACAATGAGAGCAGAATGAAAGTAATGATCCCCTGTGGCGAGGCCAGAACTGGGCTCACAAGGCAGTGAACGACAAACCAAAAAAATCTAGCCATAAAATTGTAAGCTCACAATAATTACAATTGGTTGCAAACAGAACAGCAGATAAAAGCAACACCGCTGAACGGAGATAAGCAAGTTAAAAGCCAACGCCCACCTTCAATAAAAAACTTTCACAGCATAAATGTTGATAAGCTTCAGCAACACCACAGATTCAACCAAATCGTTCAACATGCCTAGAGGTGTGATCTAACCCAAAGCCTGAAACGAATCAGTTTGGTCACCACTCACCAGCTGGATACATATCAGACCCCTGGAGAAATCAGTTCCCAACAACAGTCATTCCAAGGGATAGAACGTTTATAATAATAATAATAATAATAATAATAATAATAATAATAATAATAATAACAACAATAACAATAATAATAATAATAATAATATTTAATAATAATATTTATTGCATTAGCAAAAAAGCCATAGCAACTGTACAGGATAAAATAAAATAAATTAAAAAGACAACAACAACACACACTTAAAAGGTCGACAGTTATCAGCAGTAAACTAGTTAAACTCAGGGAGATTTGTTTTCTTAATCACCGCAGCTAGAAAGGAAGCCACTATAGCCGTGGTTTGATTGTCAGGGAAGTTATCAGACAATAGCACTGAAACTACCCAAGGAAGGAGGGGAAGCTTTTCTTTTCTCATAATGGGAATGATGTATCTCTCTCTTTCCTTATTCCACTTAGGACAAAAAAGCATTATATGATCCATAGTTATAGAACGTTTATTGAGACACTGATAGGATCCAGACTCTAGACGTTCTGTGTTAAGACTAGGGAAAAGCTCGCAAATCAAGCAATTATCCCTAACTCAAGCAGGACCCTAATGGTCCGGGGCCAATCACACCTAAGCATGATGCCCGCCTAAATAACGGCTCAGGCTTCCCAACGGAAAGAAGACACCAGGCTCTGCTGGGGCTCAGGGTTACTTGCCTAGGCGGACTAAGGTAACAAGAGCAACGTAGGAAAGGCTAAAAGCGAAAGTAGACATTCTTCACGCTCCCCTCCATCTCCATGGCAACCAAACCCGAGAAGGCGGGTTGGGAGGTTGACAGTATATCAGATTACGCTCCCACAGAAAAGCTCTCCTCTCTGTGGTACCCACCACATATTCTCCCACCATGGAGAAGAAGTGCCTCCGCAGATGATCTTAAGTGGACAGGTAGGCCTATATGGGAGCAGATGGTCATTCAGACGCCTTGCTTCTGGGCTGTATTGGGTTTTAAAGGTAATAAGCAGCACTTGGAGTTGTGCCCAGAAATGAACAGACAGCCTGTGTAGATTTTTTTTTTCAGTACCAGGAATCGACGACCCTAGTAGCTTATACCTGTCTACAGTATAGTTGCAGCTTTTCGAACTATCTTCAGAGGCAACCCCATGTAGAGTGCTCTGCAGTAGTCCCATCCAAGTGTCAGAGCACGGATAATCATGCCCACATCCTGGGGATCAAAGAATGGCGGCAGCTGGCACTTCAGATGGTGAAACTCCATTGTGTAACGTGAGAGAGACCTGTGCCTCCATGGATAGGAGCTGATCTAATGGGAACACCAGGCAGTGGACCTAATCCTTCAAGTGGAGAGTGCAACATCATCCAGAACTGGCTGGCTCTTTAATCCAAAATCAGCAGTAGGGTTGATGAACAACCAGGTCAGTCATGTCTGGATTGAGTGTACGTTGACTGCGTTTAGCCAGCTCATTACTGAGGTTAGATAGTGGTTTGGAATATCCACTTCCTCACCTGAGTCAGTTAAAGTAGAGAGAGAGAGAAGAAGAGATTGGATTTATACCCTGTCTTTCACTTGGTGTGTCTCAAAGCGGCTTGCAGTCTCCTTTCCCTTCCCTTCCCCTCCCCGCAACAGACACCCTGTGAGGTGGGTGGGACTGAGAGAGCTCTCTCCAGAACTGCTCTTGAGAGAACAGCTCTGAGAGAACTTGTGGCTGACCCAAGGTCACACCAGCAACTGCGTGTGGAGGAGTGGGGAATCAAACCCGGTTCCCCCAGATAACCCTACACCAAACTGGCTCTCAGTAGAGCACTGTGTCATCAGCATGCTGATCACACTTCACTTTGAATCTCTGGATGATGGCTCCCAACAACATCATGTAGACGTTAATCAGTCTGAGAGACAGAACAAATCCTCGTGGGACCTTGAAACACACTTCCCGCTTGTAAAAGGCCCATTCCAACTAGACATGCATCTCTCTGTCCACTCCATGAGGGCTTGGGGCATCCTCCGGAGGGGCAAACCATGAGGGGCTGCCACCTGAATAGAACGTCGACAGCCAGTGCAGGGTCCCTGTTGGATCCTAACCCTTCAATACACTTGAGTCACCATTGTTTCAATAGCTATAATTTCTTAATCATCAACCAGGGCTCTTTTTGTAGAAAAAGCCCAGCAGGAACTCATTAGCATAATAGGCCACACCCAACAGCAGAAAGTCATTAGCATATTAGGCCACACCCTTGACAGCACAGCTCATTGGCATATTAGGCCACACCCCCATGTTACCAGAAGTGTGGTCATCCAGCCACACCCACCTTTTGCTTCTTATTCTGTTTACCTTGTTTGTTGTCAAAACCCAGGGCCTTTTTTGTAGCAGGAACCCCTTTGCATGTTTGGCCACACACCCCTAATGTAGCCAATCCTAATGAGTGTCTGCTGTTGGGTGTGGCCTATTATGCTAATGAGTTCCTGCTGGGCGTGGCCAACTTGGGAGCCAGCCGGAACTCCGTTCCTGTGCGTTCCTGCCCAAAAATTGCCCTGGTCCCTGTTGGATCCTAGCCCTTCAATATACTCGAGCCACCATTGTTTCAATAGCTATCCTTTCTTAATCATCAAGCCTCTGCATTTGGTGGTCGCAGAAAGGGCTGTCAAGTCACAGCGGACTTACGGCAACCCCGTGGGGTTTTCAAGGCAAGAGGCGATCAGAGGTGGCTTGTCGTTGCCTGCCCCCTCATCATGAACCTGGTATCCCTTGGTGGGCTCCAATGCTCCCTCTAAGCTGTGGAGTCTTGTGAGCAAAAATTCTGCTTTGTGAGCTACTGGCATTAAAGTTGTGAGCGAGCAATTTGGCTGCTGCATGAATTAGTTTGCTCTGGAGCCCTCCGTCCTGAGCTAAGGCAAAAATGTGTGAGCCAGAGACTAAAAAACTGTGAGCTAGCTCACACTGACTCAGCTTAGAGGGAACACTGGTGGGCTCCCATCTGAATATTTGCCAGGGCTGGTGCTGCTTAGCTACCGAGATCCGACGAGATCGGGCCGGCCTCCGCATTTAGTTTTCGTTTTACTTTCAGGATCTTTTTTTTTTTTAGCCATTTAAAGTGAGTGAGGTTTTCAACCACCATTCGTATAACTTCTAAAATCAAAACAGCGATGATGCTAATGTCAGCTTGCCTTTTCTATTCCCCCTCCTCGTGATACCGCTGTTATCTTGGATACAATGCTGTTGAGTATATTCTTTTTTTTATATATATATTAATCATTTTAAATAAAACTCTCCACAGCACCTGGCCTTTTGCCATTTGACTGTACAACTGTGATATTTTATAGAAATGCAAACAGACAGGTATCAAGAACACTCGGTATCTTTTTACAGCATGACACGGGCAATCTCTGTAACGTTTTTATTTCTCTGGCATTCATAATGTATTGGTTATTTCCCTTTCTGTCTTAGAGAATTTGAGACACCGGTGCTAGTTTACGGTGAATCATAAAACTGCAGATGGTCTCTTGGGTTTAAAACTTTTGTGAACCGTTCCACCTGTTAGAGCCAAAGCTGCATGCATGGATATGTGTGGGTGTTTATTCATTTCAGGTGGCTTTCAGCTTTAAGAATACAGACCCACAGTGGGAGTTGGTTTTTATCCTGAAGATAAGTCATGTACAGTGCATTTTCAAGCTCTCTTACAGTGTGGTCTGAGGACCTGTTCCAGTTTCTGCTAGCATTTCATTTGGATTTCATGCCCCGTGGGTCACGTGGCGCTTTGGCATCCCTTTGACAACCTGAGGTTTTCAGGGTGTCAGGTAGGCAACAGTGGGGGAATCTGTGATATATGAGGGACAAGCTAATAAAATAAGTTGTTATAAAAATGCAAATATTTATTATGGTGTAAGGTAAAGGTAAAGGTTCCCTTGCTCGAAAGCCAGTCGAATCTGACTCTAGGGTTGCGGTGCTCATCACCGTTTCAAAGCCGAAGAGCCAGCGCTGTCCAAAGACGTTTCCGTGGTCATGTGGCCGGCATGACTAAACACCAAGGCGCACGGAACGCTGTTACCTTCCCACTGAAGTGGTACCTGTTTATCTACTTGCAATTTCTTGCTTTCAAACTGCTAGGTTGGCAGCAGCTGGAACTAGAGACGGGAGTTCACTCCGTCATGCGGCACATTCGGGTCTCGGAACTGCTGAACTACCGACCTTCCACAGCCTGCAGTTCAGCGTCTTAACCACTATTATGGTGTACACATTAGTAAAAGATAAAATAGGTTAAAAGAACTGATCCAACTATCAGACTCTTAAAACTTTTTTACATACAGAACTGTTAGTTTTGCATATACAATTGATGGGTATATCTTACGATTACTACCTTTGATGGAAGAGACACACATCCAGAGACATTGGATATTTGTTACCAGAACAATTTGGAGAGCGTGTGTAGTTACCACGAGAGATTATGCATGGCCTCCTTTGTAAACTTTTAGCAACTGCACTTCACATGAGAAAGCAACACCTGGCTCTAAAGAAAATCTTTTTTTCATATATTTGTTTCTGGATGTGTGTGGTTTTACAATAGTAATATTGACCACTGAGAAAGGCCCTAAGGGGCTGAAATGCGTTTGGTCCACTGGTCATAAGATATACTCATCAATTGTATATGCAAAACTAACAGCTCTGTATGTAAAAGGTTTTAAGAGTCTGATAGTTGGATCAGTTCTTTTAACCTATTTTATCTTTTACTAATGTGTACGCCATAATAAATATTTGTATTTTTTATAATAACTTATTTTGTTAGCTTAACCCTCATATATCACAGTCATATCTTGAATTGAGTCCCCCCCACACTCGGTTTTTAACAGTGAGGGAATCTCCTTGTGTAGACTAAGCCATGATATGCCGAAAAAGGATGCCTCCTTCAAACATGACTAATATTAATTAGTAGTAGAAAAAATTCAGAGTCAAACGGCACCTTTAAGACCAACAAAGGTTTATTCGAGGTATGAGGTTTCGTGTGCACGCACACTTATGTATTTGAAAAAGTGCGTGTGCACACAAAAGCTCATACCTTGAATAAACCTTTGTTGGTCTTAAAGGTGCCACACCGGACTCTAACTTTGGTTTGCTGTTTCAGACCAACACGGCTGACCACCTGGAACAAATGAGTAGCACGCGCATATAGGCAAAAGCATCCAAATGCCCATGTGAGGCTATTTTATTGAAGCATCGGTGATACCGATTTACCGTTGGGTAACTGACAGGTACAACTACTTCAATGCAAGTGAAATTGTTCAGAAATTTCTTCTCCGCTGTAGGGTTCTTTCAGGAGGGAGGGGGCTTGTTTTTAATGCTGATTTTAGGTAGGTGGGTAGAAAATTTATTGCATATGGCCATAGTCCTTTACAATTGAGAATCGTTAGAGATAAAATGCACTTACAGATATAACAATAAGGTACCTCGCTAAAATATAGCGATATAATACATATTATCTAAAAGCATTTATAATGATTTATGCTTAAAATATAACAATAAAATGCATCCATAAAATATGGCACTAATTTCTGACAAACTAACTAGCAGCGGCGGTATCAGTTGTTCTTTTCCTAGTTGCTACATTTGCTCTTATTTTCCTGGCAGCTGGAGCAAAAAGTGCCATCCTGTTGGAAACCAAAGAATCTGTATCCGACAACATAAAAATTAGTTTATCAGAGTCAGCAAGAAGATGGAGACCAGACAATATGTTGGCGAGAAATTTTCCTCTCAGTTTCGAGTATGGGGGACAATTTATCCGTCTGTGCCACAACCAGTAAGTGCATTGTGAGGGTTCTGACTTTGTTCAATCCTGGCCTCAGCACACCCCCACAGAAGTAACGCAAGCGGAACTCTGTCTTTCTAAACACACCTGAAGCTGCCCTATACTGAATCACACCATTGGTCCGTCCAGGTCAGGATTGTCTACTCAGACTGGCAGTGGTAGGACGCCAACCTCCAGGTGGTGGCTGGAGATCTTCCACTATTTATTTTTATTTATTTATTTATTTATTTATTTTCGTTGCATTTATACCCCGCCCTTCCCGCGAACGGGCTCAGGGTGGCTTACACGAGCACAAAGTGCACAAAGATAATATACAATATATAAAATGGATAAAAGCAATTAAAAATTCAATTCTATCAGGATGCAAGAAAAGGGAAGAACTCCCACATTTTGCGTAGCCGAGGGGAAGACTGGGGGCACAATTGGGTGTCACACAGTCCTCCGGCGGTGTCACTCTAGCAGTGGCGGCTCCTACTCATATGCCTGGTGGAAGAGCTCCATCTTACAGGCCCTGCAGAACTGCAAAATGTCCCTCAGGGCCCTGATCTCCTCCGGGAGCGCGTTCCACCAGATAGGAGAGCACAAAGTGCACAAAGATAATATACAATATATAAAATGGATAAAAGCAATTAAAAATTCAATTCTATCAGGATGCAAGAAAAGGGAAGAACTCCCACATTTTGCGTAGCCGAGGGGAAGACTGGGGGCACAATTGGGTGTCACACAGTCCTCCGGCGGTGTCACTCTAGCAGTGGCGGCTCCTACTCATATGCCTGGTGGAAGAGCTCCATCTTACAGGCCCTGCAGAACTGCAAAATGTCCCTCAGGGCCCTGATCTCCTCCGGGAGCGCGTTCCACCAGATAGGAGCTGCCACTGAAAAGGACCTGGCCCTCGTTATTGCAAGCCTGGCCTATTACAACTGATCCCCGGGTAACTGAGTTCCGTTCACCTGGAAAAAATGGCCACTTTGGAAGTTGGACTGTACGGCGTTATGTCCCAAGTCCCACCCTTCTCAGCCTCTACCTACAAAACCTCCAGGTGTTTCCCATCCCGGTGCTGGCAGCCCTAGCTAGTCGCTCTCCAGGGTCTCGGTCAGAGGTCTTTCATCTCACCTTCTACCAGATGGGGATGCCAGGAATTGAACCTGTGACCTGCGTGCCAAGCAGATGCTCTATCACTGAGCCGAAGCCCCTTCCCCCTTTTGGCTGTCCACAATACGGTGGAACATACTTAACTTTGTGTGTAAGTAGCATATAACAGCAACCAGCAATCCTGGGCAAAAGGGGGAAAATATACCCACAACGAGCGCAGCATAAGTTGCAGAGAAATACATAGAAATAGCAAGGTACAAACTAAAGTCAGCGATTCACCCAGACCTTAAGAAATCTAGTCCTCCTGTGCCAGAATAAAGAAGAAGATGAAGAGAACAGATTGGATTGATACCCCACCCTTCACTCGGAGTCTCAGAGTGGCTTACAATCTCCTTTCCCTTGCCCTCCCCACAACAGACTCCCTGTGAGGTAGGTGGGGCTGAGAGAGCTGTCTCCAGAACTGCCCTTGAGAGAACAGCTCTGAAAGAACTTGTGACTGACCCAAGGCCACACCAGCAGCTGCAAGTGGAGGAGTGGGGAATCAAACCTGGTTCTCCCAGATTAGAGTCCACACACTTAACCACTATACCAAACTGGCAGATTTTTAAGGTATACCACTTCTGCTTGCTGTGGAAACCACGCATTTACATGCACATTTGACATATGGGTCACATTCCATACTATACATCCCAACCACTCATCCATTTCTCCTTTAGAATGGGGAACATTAAGAAGGAAAGCAGTTAGATTTATACAAGGTCAGATGATAATTATTGGACTATAATACTTCAGACTGCAGCAACAAAACTGAATGCTTTGCTGATTTCTGATGTTAAAAACACTCCCTGCATTTAGAAAATGGCACATTGTGGGGTAGTGGTGATGGCGGTTAGGTTTCAACTAGGCTTTCCCTTGGCATGCTACCTGTCTACATTCAGTGACTCCTTTATCACACCGGGAGAATTCAGGTATCCTATTTCCCATAACTGCAGACTGAAAGGGTTTGTCCTAAAGAGGATTCGTGCTGAATGCTAACTTGGCATATATGGATCAGTCCAAATGATGTATTTATTTAAAATGTTTACTAGCCGCCTTTCTTCCTTTACGGAGCTCGACTGCAGCTTACAGCATAAATAAAACGCATAGAATAAAATACATTTAAAAACATACAAGCCAAGTTTAAAATCACAGTTCAAGACCATTAGTAAACTTAACCCAATGCAGTCCTAAATAAAACTATCTTCTACACTTCCTAAATATTGAAAGTGAGGGGGGCCAGGCGCACCTCTCTGGGGAGATGGTTCCATAATCGTGGGGCCGCCACTGAAAAGGCCCTCTCTTGTGTACCCACCAAACGAGCTTAATTGATTGATGGGACAGTCGGGAAGACCTCTCCCTGTGACCTCAATTCCTGGGGCAGCAATGTACGTGAGAAGACAGTCCTTCTGATACCCTGGTCCTAAGCAGTGTTCCCTCTAAGCTGAGTTAGTGTGAGCTGGCTTTCCAAAAATATATATATAAATAAAATATATATACACCTAAATACTAACTGAATATCCCCGACTAGCCTGATTTTGTCAGAGCTTGGAAGCTAAGCAGGGTCAGCCATAGTCAGTACTCAGATGGGAGACCACCAAGGAAGCTTGGGGTTGCTATACAGAGAGAGAGGGCAGTGGTGAACAGCCTCCGCTCATCCCTTGCCTTGAAATCCCACAGTAGTGTTCCCTCTAAGCTGAGTTAGTGTGAGCTAGCTCGCAGTTTTTTAGCCTCCGGCTCACATGTTTTTGTCTTAGCTCAGGAAGGATGACTCCAGAGCAAACTGATTTATGCAGCAGCCAAATCGCTCATTCACAGCTTTAATGCCAGAAGCTCACAAAGTAGAATTTTTTGCTCACAAGACTCCACACCTTAGAGGGAGCATTGGCCCTAAGCCATGTAGAACTTTAAGAGATGGCTGAAAGATGCTGCACATGCCATTGACTCGGAAGAGTTGGATTACCAGCTATGTGGGAAGCACCATTCCTTTCCTCTGTGATGCCGTGCCACCTAACTCCACATTCAGCATCTTTGTGGTCTCCTCTTGGCATCAGAATTTAGCAAAACCCAAGTACAGGTGAACAGATCCTCCCATTCATGACCTCGATAGACTTTTAACTGGTCTGGTTTTGGTGGTGGTGGGACATATTTTCACTCTCACCTTATTGGGTTACACTGTTCAACATTATAAAACTCCAATAGCTTCTTAGGGTAGCTTTATTCTTAGGGATAAAGGGGTATCTTTCATAGCTGTCAGTGTTGAAGCAGGAGTAGCAGCTTCGAGAAAGTAGTTAACACAATTGTGGGTGGAATATGATAAAAGGTGAGCTCCAGCCGCTCAGTTTTAACGCCTCCTGCAGTACATCCCCGGGAGAGCATCATGCTCTTCACAGAACAACTTGTTGGTGGTCCCCTGCCCCATAGATATCTGGATGTCCTCGACCAGGGCTGTTGTGACCTGCTGTGGAACCAATGCTCCCTCTAAGCTGTGGAGTCTTGTGAGCAAAAATTCTACTTTGTGAGCTACTGGCATTAAAGTTGTGAGCGAGTGATTTGGCTGCTGCATAAATTAGTTTCCTCTGGAGCCGTCCTTCCTGAGCTAAGACAACAACGTGTGAGCCATCTCTCACTAACTCAGCTTAGAGGGAACACCAGGTGGAACTCTCTGCCAAATACCATCAGGGCCCCGTCGGAACTCATGCAATTCCGCAGGGCCTGTAAGGTAGAGACGTTCCTCCAGGCGTTTGGTTGAGGACAGCGACGGTTGACATCATGGCCGGCACCCTTCTTGGATCTCTGTCCCGTGAAAGATCTAATCCCCCCCCCTACCCATGAGGCACCCACAGGCCGGAAACGGGAGGGAACGACAAAATTTCGCCACTTGATTTTAATGAATGAATTATAGGTTTTGATACCGCTCTTTATGGTTTCTATTGTTTTCAATGTGTACATCTCCCGGAGCCCCACAATTGTGGGGACTAGGCGATTAAAAAATGTAAATAGATAAATAAATGAAGCATAGAAACGATGGTTTTCCAGGATATACACTTTTATGAGACCCGAGTGAATGCTCTTGAAGGGGCTCTATATAAATGCTGTTTGTAGAGTTCTGAACAGAGGCCTCCCGCCCCAGGCAAATGTAAGTAGCCTGCTGTTCTCTATTTCTTATGCATAGACCTAGGACGAAAGAATACCCCATTTAAACACCACAGCACTGAAAGCAAAGCAGCATCTGTTTCCACAGGGGATACCTTACTGCAATGTTAGGCAGGCTTACTTGATGGGTTAACTGGGCTGGATCCCATCCATCCAACACTGGATCTTTCCTCCAACAATAGAGGAAACCCCCTTGTACTGGGGGGGGGGGGCGGATGGACCAATGTTTGTGGAGTGGGTCAGTAGCATCCACCTCACCATACGCACATCTGTTTATAGGAAAATGTTAAGAGGCAGACCGGCACGATTTGCGACCCACCAAGCCAGACACCCTCCACCACGTGCATCCAATGACTACGCATCATGACCTACCAGGAGCTTGATAAAACCTCAGGGTTGCGTGCATGTGTATGTTGGTTTGCTTTTGTCACTTGTCAGGGATTGCAAAGCCTGGAGGGAGGGGTGGCTCTCGAGGAGGAGGAGGAGATTGGATTTATACCCCGCACTTGACTCGGAGCCTCAGAGCGGCTTGCCATCTCTTTTCCCTTCCCCTCCCCACAACAGACACCCTGTGAGATAGGTGGGGCTGAGAGAGCTCTTTTGAGAGCTGCTCTTTCGAGAGCAGCTCTGAGAGAACTTGTGACTGACCCAAGGTCACACCAACAGCTGCATGTGGAGGAGCGGGGAATCAAACACGATTCTCCCAGATTAGAGTCCGTGCTCCTAACCACTACACCAGACTGGGTCCCAATCCAGTACTTGGCCACAATCCACCATCAACTTCTGAACTGCATTAGGACCCTGCTCCTGAACCACGGAGGCTTGCCTGGGATAGATTAATAACAGAGATTTGCTTTGTGGATGCATTTTGAAGCCTGGCTTCACGAACAATCCACCAGCCTCTGCTCCCACTCCCCCCGCTGCTGACATCAATAGAGCGTGTTGTAGGAACAGAGTTCGTTGCATTGCCTTCCTGCGCTCCCCCAAGCCAACTAAACGAAGGCTCAAAAATAACAAAAGCTTGTTAATCAACATATTGAAAAATGAAAATAATCGCAAAGGGGCCAGGTGGGTCAGCCTTAGACCCTTTAGATCTTTAAAGGCAAAAAAAAAAAAAAAGTTAAGACTTCTCAGAGGTGTATCATATTATAAATACGTTAAGAAATGTTTTGCTCTGAGGATATGTAGCATTCCTGTAAAGGTTAAATCAATAAAAATGATTTGGCCACATTCCTAAGCGTGGCTAGAACAGGTAGCCCGTTGTTTTAAGGTACCCTCGAGTTTTTGGATCAGATCATTATGGCACAGCAGAAAGGGTTTGCTCAAGGCGTGCGGCTCTGTGCAGACATGCCGTGTTTCTTCTGGGATACCATCGGCCCGAAAATGTCAGATCACGGAGGCTGCTTGGAAACGTTACCTTCAGACTCTCGCGTGTAAACATGTATGCCTTGTATTGTGCTTGTTGTAAGTTTTGTAAAGGACTTTTAGCCACCGGGAGGATGAAGATACTTCAGTAATTGATAAGAACCAGGTATGTGAAGGACCTCGTTCAGCAAGGAGAGGGAGAGAAAGCAAAAAGGAAAAAAAAAGAAAAGAAAAAGGAACCTTAAAAATATTTTGGAGAGCAAAGAGAAGCTGTTGCTTTCTGTCAGAGGCCAAATAGTTTCAAATATTTTTTTTCCGTCTTCTCTGCGTGACACTGTAGAGCTGCCATTTAGCAGTGTATACCCAGTACATCTTGGGAGCTCTGTAAATAGTGTTTGCATTTTCATAGACTATTTTTTGGTGACTCGCACAGGTATTTTTTTAAAAAAAGTCTGAAGTTTAGTAGCTGCTATCCTCATCTGCTGTGACAAGGCTAGCAATAGCATATTAATTTTGTGCTTTTATCCACCACAAGTTCTATGGCTCAGTCGTAACGTACCAGTGCCTAGACTGTACTAGTGTTTCCCCCTCACTTCTGTTGAAAATGTTCTAGATCCAGGCTCATACATTTTTAAAGCAAATATTTTGTGGAAGGAGGAGCTGGGGAATTGGTTGGAGTTTCTTTTTAGGTACATCTGGAGATCTGGGGCTTAGGAAAATCATTCTCAGAGGATGCAAACTTTGACAAATAATACACTGAAAGATCTGTGTGGGTTTTTTGTTGTTGAACTTTTTGTTTTTTAGAATTGGAATAGCTCCTCTCCAGCGTAAGCAAAGAGAGTATATCTGTTTCTATTTGCATTGCAGATTTGCCTTAAAGTTATTAGGGGATTTTGTCAGTTCTGTAATTTACTAATATATATGAGCACATTGAGTTCTGTATTGATGGAAAGGTACGTTCTATAAATGACGTGTTTTGCATGTGTATGTGTCAACTCATTATGTAGAAATATGATTAGAAAATCTGTTTTGTGTACTGTGTATCATAGCTTTGGCATACTGAGCCTTTTGCAGTATATTTATTGTAACAATTCACATACTCGGATTCTGCAAGTAATTGACATGATTCTTTAAAATAAGTGACGGTTTGACTGGATTGTTCAATTTAATTTTAAAGCCAATTGGCGTTTTGCTAGAATCGGATGGTTTTTGTCCAGTGTTTGGCTCTTTGCTGATTAAAATGCGCGGACTATGTTATTATCCATATGAATCATTTTCTTTCTTTCTGAATTACTTTAAAAACTATAATAAAATGCCACTAAACATACCTCCTTGTCTTGAGTTCTTAATGTTTTTAGACTTCAGTTTACCGTTAGCTGGGTAAATCTGACAGGATCTATACACAATCTAACTGGGAAGGAGTGCAGAATAACAACGGCAGCAAAAACTCTGCACACCACCCTGACCTCAGAAGTCGTGTGGGAGTGGTTTGGAAGGGAAGTGTAACGAAGTGAATGCCCTTTATGCACAAAATCCTTTAGGGAAAAAGACAGACCTTCCACTGATGTATACTGGGTTACGCTTCCTGAGTAAACAATCCATGTTTTGGGGGCCTTGTCACTTTAAAGAAGTCATTCATTGTTGCAATTAGTACATTTCTCAATCAACTTGTTTTGAAAGGACATTTGAGTTGAGTTTTTTGGTATTGCTTACTACAAAACTGGGAAGACACAATATCCTTTTTGTAAATATAATTTAGTGAAGTTTGGCTTCAAGGGAAGCAAGCAGCACTGATTATTTTGGGGAATAAACTTAGCCCTCACGTATTGCAAAACGATGTGTTTTGCATTGTACCTGATTAGAACTGTATTGTCATTTATTTCTCAGTTGTTTTAAAATCATACTCTATAAATGTTCATATCATAAAGGAGCAATATTCTAGTTGCCTTCAGAATTTTTATACATAACCCAAAATAATTCCTTAGTAAAAGGAAGTACACACTATGAAAAAGTGTTTGTGTGTGTTTTAATGCTCTGTTTACAGATTATTTCATTGGTAATTCACTTGACCAGTGTAATTTCTGAATTAGATATCGAAAAGCTCTTATCCCTTGAGATAGCTACTTCTAAACATCATGACAAGTGACATTTTTTAAAATGTTCCATGACAAGTTTTTTTAATGTTTTTCCTTCGTTTGAATGTCCTCTTCTGATTCATGTGTCAGACATGATAAAATGTTCTGAAACTTGTTTGTGACAGACAATTCTTTACCTAAGGACATATCCTTTACAGGTGAAGATAGGTGAAGTATGATTAACTGACTGTATTTACAAAATAGTAGATGCGACAGAGTTATGTCATATTTCCCATAAAGTGTTTGTTTCTTTGAAACTTCTCAAGTCATTCCTTTAAAAAAATTATATACAATAGTCTCCAAAAAATTAAAATCCTAACAAAGTGACACAAACATTGTAACAATGGACAGTTTACTGCAAAAACAAATGAGGCACAATTAAACCTATGCATTCAAAGGAACCTTTTTTTCTTATTGCGATCAGAATACTCTCTGAGCTCACACAAAACCCTCAATGTGCTTAAAAGCACATTTTGATGTGAGATGACTAAGGGCATATTCAGTGAAAATCTTTTACGCAGAAGCCAATTATAACAGTTATTTATAGACTCTGTACAAAACAGTAGAAGGGATTATGATGTAAATACCAGCAAATTCGTCATAATAACATAAATATAAAATATAGCCCATGTAGTGAAATTATCTGTTTCGGTGATACACAGGGACATATTAAAATATGCTAGTTGCACCTTATAACTTTATAACTTTTCTTGAGCGATTTCTTGAAACAAACAAAAAACTGCCCAGGAGATCCTAAGGATGTGCATATGTATGCATATTCCATATTTTGCTTACATGTATATCATGTTAATTTACTTGGCATATGAAGGTTTTCCCAAGCGTGTTAACCGTTGTGGGTGTCTGTCTTACGTCATGATTATTCTAGTGAGCATCAGAATGTATTATTAGTGTGTTTTATTGTTCTGAAAAATAGCATACTTTGTGATCTCTGCCCTACATAAACGTAGGAAATCTGCCCGTTTAAAAGACTATACCAGCATCCTTATTTAAATAGTTTAGGAGAAATATTACTGTACATATGTAGCCCCATGTAACATCCTACTTGAAAAGAAAATCACATTTTTTTATAATATTGTTCAAAATATTTTTGAACATATTGAGCAACTTAAAAGCCACTTGCATAATGATCAGAACTGTCCTTGCTGGCCTCCATGGTGTTACTTATCAGTTGGGCTTAGTTCCAAGTAATGTATTTCAGACTGGGGGTGTCCAAAAGTGACCCTAAAAACATGAGACAGAAAGTGAGTCCCACTGATTTAATTGGGACTCGTGTAGAAATAACTCAGCAACAAATCCCATCTTATTGAACTTCTGCCAAAACATCTTTGCCACGGGGTTTTTAGATCTTAAAACATGTTAAGAGTTAAAGCTATTGTTAATTCCAAGACTGCCAGACTTTAATGACTGTATCACTCGTTAAAACCACACAGTAGATGAAATAATGGTTTTTAGTCTTCACTTTAATGATGAGTTTTTGTAAGAAATACAGGACACATTGTCGACAGACTGATGGATATACAGGAAAGCTGATTTTTGAGATTTCAAAAGAAACGCTATCCCCCCCCCAAAAAAATTGACAAACTAACTGTTTTTAGGCTTAAATAGTCGCTGTGCCGAGAACGTCTTTTTCGAGTAACTCGCGTTAAAGGATGCAGACTTTTGAACTACATATAACTCAACATCTGACCTCATGGAAGAGTAACTGGCAGTGCCGTCTTAAGCACAGCTGTACCCTTTTTAAGCCTGTTGAAGTCAGTAGGTGAACTGAAGTTAGAAAGCGGTAGCTCTGTCTAGGATTGCCCAGGAACTCTCAGCTATAGAGAGAGCAAGTTTGGATATAAATAAAAATATTTTTGGTTGCCTCTAATGTCTGTTGAATCGGGAGACTTGATTTTTTGTTCTATCACTGTTTAAAATACAGCGTAAAAAGGTAGATTCCTACCCCCCCTTCATATTAGAAATGATTTTTAAAAATCCAGTTACCCTTTCGGAATAGGTTCGTAGCCAGTACATAATTCCTACCTTTCCTTCCTCCTTCCCTTCCTCCTTTCGCCCTTTTCCCCAAATCTCCAGGGCAAGTTTGTAATGAAATAGGAAGCTTATAGCTACATGTTGAAGCCTAGAGCAGTAAGCTGAATGCTGACAAGTAGAATAATATATATATTTATATGCAGGAAACAGATGCATGAATAATGGATACCTCTTTCTGCCCCCTCCTTTACTTGAAGTGCTAAACAGCTTTATTATGCAGCCACTAGAGTGCAAAAAAAAAAAAAAGGTATTTTACCTGATGCCCATCTATTAACAGCGATCCTCACTGACAACTGCGATCCAGCACAGAGTTAAGTATGCCCAAGACCACTGTTTTCAGTGGATTTAGATGTGTCTAGCTCTACCCAGGATTGTAAAGTTGATTTATGGAAGAAAACACAAGGAAAAAACCCAAAAATGCCCGAATGGGTGTAAAATCTAAACCTGCTTTTCTGAGCGGCTTTGGGTCGGATACAGTGTTCCCTTTAAGCTGAGTTAGTGTGAGCCAGCTCACAGTTTTTAAGCCTCTGGCTCACACATTTTTGTCTCAGCTCAGGAAGGATGGCTCCCGAGCAAACTAATTTATGCAGTAGCCAAATCACGCGCTCACAACTTTAATGCCAGTAGTGCCCACGAAGTAGAATTTTTGCTCACAAGACTCTACAGCTTAGAGGGAGCATTAATTGGAGGGACACCGTAGAAACCGAATTTTTAGTCTGCAACACCACACCTACAGTGCCGCCCTAAAGATAGCCACACCCCGCTAAGCCCACAGGAGTCAACGGGCCGAAAAGAGCATTAGCTCTGCTTAGGATCCTACTGATAAGCTGAGTTTCCTAACTTTCAATAGGTTTCAAACAGCTCTTTTTGCCAGAAGGCCAGCCTTTGTCAATAGTATAACAGTAGTTGCCTTGTTGCTATAAAGTCTCACACATTCTGTGAGTGCCCGCTGTCAAGTCTCTGCCACCAAATTTCAAATCTGACACGCTATGTTAAAAAAAAAAAGATTCTTATAAAGAAAATGCATTTCCTAATTTGTGTTTTCATCTCTGCCAATTTACTCAAAAGTAAATCCCTTGTTCTTGGAACCTCCCAAGTAGGAGCATATAGGAACACATCCTGATGTATCATTTCGAGCGTAAATTGAATCTGCTCGCCTGTTTCTCCCGAGGAAAAGCTGGAAAGCGCACTTAAAATACAAGCAGTGTACTATGGATGTCTACGTGTGTGCGTGTTATTAAACTGCTCTGGGGAAAAATATTGGTCCTTACAAAGTGCTGAGCAGCGAGTTTAAAATGCTACCATCCTAAGTTTGCTGTGCCCTTGGACCTCCTCAGCTCCAGGTTTTTATACTCTAGGGCATACTAAATGGGGCAGTTTACTGTAATGCTTTATTAATTGTGTGCATTTAACGAGTTTTCAGAACCCGTTCCATCACCTGCAATGCTCAAGAGTTAGATTTTACTGGATTACCTGTAGCAAGACTTATTTGTGTGTTTCCACCTCCTGTTGTTTGACAGAGACGCCTGAAAACGGATAGACCATTAGGAGTTTAGCGCTTGTGCAAGGGGAACCCAAAACATCTGTTTTTCCGGAATTCCTATAGGTAGCTTTCTTTGGTCACTGTCTGATGGGTCAAATGTTGACCATGTGGACCCATGAAAGCGTCAGGAGTTACTTGTTTGATTAGTTTATATGAGTTGTAGCCATTTAATTCTTGCGGTGGAATTGGTCTCTCTCTGTGTGTGTGTTTAAACATAAAGCCAATCCCTCTGGAGAAACAAAATTAAGCATTCTATTAAATGCATTTAAAAGCCATTATTAGACCACCTCTGAAGAAATCACTGTACGTGTGGGATATTCAGTATTGCTCTACTGTGTTCAACTGGAGCAACAAAGTCTTTCAGTATTTCTGATTGGCCAAGTCAGTACAGCCTACCAGGTTTGATGCTTGTCTATTTTATAAAGGAATTCGAGGTGTTACCCCTATTTTTACTTCAGATTCAAGTATGCACTGGTGCATCATTAATCATAGGAAATGCAAAAATAAATAATATAGTTCCCTTGGATTTTTCATGTGAATACTTACCTTTTCCCTTTTTTTGTATATACAGTTGAGGTATTTTGGTAACCCCTAACCTTTTACTTCAACAAGGAGGTACAGTATAAAAATATTACCACAGTCTTCATATGAGCAAGCTTTCTCTAAGAAAACCTCTAGATGAATATTTATTGGAAAAAAAGCAAGAAGTTTCAATACAGGCTGACTTAGCTCAGCCTCATTTCTATATTTTAGACCACCAGTGTATAAAATTAAAAGCACATGGATTTTTGAATCACTAGAAAAGGTTTGTAATTGATTAGCACTGTATGAAAGTATTGAAGTAGAGTAAGTTTTGATTTGTGAATGGTCCTATTCAATAAAGATTAATCCTGTATGCCTGATAAAATCTTTACCCTGCCAATGAATTAGGGGTGTTCTTTTCTCTCCTCTCTCTCTTTTTGCGTTTACTCATTTGTTCCTTTTCTTGTGTCCTTTGAACTAACTAACATTTCTGTTTTTTAAGGGAAATTTATGTCAGATTGGGGGGGGGGATTTGAGCAATAAAGGGGGAATATCAGTGCCTACTGCTGAAGAAATAATTAAATAAATCAACCCCCCCCCATTGTATTTCCAGATTTCACAAGTATTTTATATTTTATACTTTTCACATTGGTACAAAAAGGAATAGACCTGTGTTCTGATTGGAAATGTCCCGTGTGTTCCCACTTCTGTGGTTCCCTCCATCCCCCCTTTCATGTTGGCATATCTGTTTCCTTAAGAACCATTCTTTTCAGGTATTGAGATCTAGAGTTTAAAACGGTTTCTTGTTAGGATCTATAAACAATTGGGATTTCAAGTTTATTTTCTCAGATTTCTTTTTTTTTCATATTCTAGAAATGTAATCCCCCCCCCCCCTTTTGACAACATATTTCTGATTGATAAGAATGCTCTGGGGTAAACAATGTGGATTATGGTCACTAGGTAGCTCATATATGTTTATATGTTTCAGAATGTATAAAGCGCATTGAGGGCATCACTATATGACATTTTCCTAATAAAGTAGACTCTTATTTAAGTACATAGATGTTGGGATTGCTGACCAGGTGACCTACCCTTTCATGTCATATTTTCAGCAGTTTCTGTAAAGGTAGTCCAGGATTGTAACAGCATGACTATTGAAGAAAGATAGGTAGCTCACCCCATATGTTGTTTGCCTACACTGGAAGATTGTGCTCACAGTCTTCCAGAAAATGAACACACTCTCTCTCTCTCTCTCTCTCTCTCTCTCTCTCTCTCTCTCTCTCTCATGCAGTTATTGGTAGATTCCAAAGTCCCGCCCCCCCCCGATACAGGAGAATATGTTTTTAAGATTACATGAAAGTTCCATCAGATGTGAATGGAGGTCAATCAGATGTTTCCTTTCCTACCCCATGCCAGTATCAGCCTTTGTTCATTTTAAACGGGTGGTTAATTTGACGACAGATAGCAAGATAGCAAGTCCTGGCGGGAGCTGGTCCATGGGGTCGCGAAGAGTCGGACTCGACTGTGCGACTGAACAACAAAAGCAAGACTTTTAACTGATCATAAAGGCTGTAGTAGGATAGATGACTGAACTTAAAATACCTGGAGCCTAAATACGGGACCATATGACAATGCAAACGATATTCTCCATGCGAACCAGACCCCTTGATTGACACACATCAGCTGTTTACAAAACACAAACACCCCAAAAACCAAAAAACCCCAAAACAACAACTAAGGGTTGCATAACTTAAGAACGTGCCTCTGTTGCTCTATTAGAAGTAGTCATGGAATAGAATCAAGCAACTGTAATCAGTCTAAGTATTACCACTGCCAAATTATCAAGAGGAATTAACAACTGTCCCCTGAAAAATTCATTATAGCTTGTCTCCGAGGGCGCATTCACTGACTTCACTGGCCTTCTTTAAATGTGGTGCATTTGGAAGGATGCTTTGCCCACGTCCCAGGAGCTTTCAGGTAGTTTAAAGAATGACCCAAAGTAGATGAATTAAGCAGTCAGTGCTGCACGTTATGATAACATTAGCCGACTATATTTCTTGTAATCTCTTTTTTGGAAGAAAAAGCAAAAAAGAAAAGTCCCCACACACGTAAACTGTATTTCCTGTTGTAAACACCCAGATAACGTGGTCTGGCAAAGCTTGGGCCGTGCTTCATTAAAACAGCAGTTTGGGCTGGGGAAGGGAAAAAAAAATTACCTGTCATTTTTAAAAGGACTTTTTTTTGGTGCTCATAGTGTAGCCGGCTGCCTAAGTCCCCTGTTAACTAACTGCCCGGTGACTAGGTTTCAAAGGAGGTTTTGAGGTGCAGTTCTGTGTAACTCCTCAGATGTCTTTTGTTTATCAGATACTTAATAGGGTCCCTCTGTTCTGCGGGCTTCGCGTCCCAATTGTATCCAGAGATCCGCAGCGGCTTCATGTGCTTAAATGAGAGCCAGTCGAAATGTGCAAAGTAGGAGGGGTGAAAGGGAACTCCAGCCATCAGCTGGAGGTGCACGAACTGAATGAGATTCAAGCATCAGTCAGATTTTCTTCTTCTTCCTCCAAGGGGAAGAGAATCATTTAGCTTAACAACCCCAGAATAATTTTGAAGCGCGATGGACGGCATTAAGAAAATATTGTAAGTGCCTGGTTGTTTCCTCCCTCTCTTCAGTTGATATTTTTATCAGTCCTTCAGATACTTTTAAACATCTGTAACATTTCAGTAGAAATCTCTCTCTCTCTCTCTCTCTCTCTCTCTCTCTCTCTCTCTCTCTCTCTCTCTCTCTCTCTCTCTGACTACTGGTTAAAAGCCTACAAACAGCGTCTGGGTTTAGAGACAGCTTTTTGCCACATCTTTTGGAAAGTAATCTCAACTGCATTGCAAAACGCCAGGGAAGTTAGTGAAGTCATTCAAGCGCATTACTGTATTATTAAAGACCAAAAAAAAAAAAAAATTGGCAACATATTATTTCATGTGGCATTCGTATATGCGTACTGACATAATTTCGAAAAACGGGTCTTAAGATTGGGAAAGATCAAAGTGCCCTTTTACAGCATCTGAGCTCTAATTCAAATAGGTGGAGTATATTTGCAGAGCGAACTTTTTTCTTGTGATGATATTTTTAAGATTTCTATTTTTACAGGTATGATGTCCATAGCTTCTTTAAACATGTTGCCGCAGTTTTAGAAGACAGCTAATCTGTCCTTTTGTCCTGTTTTGCTTTATCATCCTAGTTTTGATGCCAGTGGTCTTATTGGATTGGATGTATGTTTCTTTCTTGTTTCTGTAACTTTTTGTGCACCGTTTAAGCACTTTCTTTTCATGGGAAGATTTGGTTTTCGTATAAAATTTGGCAAAGACCGATCTTAATTACACATTTAGAAGCTAGTGCCTTTTGAAAGTCGTAGGGTTTGCATCTATTTAAAGCTGCTGGGGTTAGAATGCCAGTTTGTGTATGTGTGTGTGAATGAAAAACTGCATAGGGCTAATTGTTCTCTTATTAATTTCCACCACATTATCAGGGACTATGTGAATCAGTCCCATTTGCCCTCTGCAATTATTTGTCTATTTTAGTGACGTTGGTTTCAGACAGCTGGCCTCCTCCTCCCAGGTATGTTATATGAGATGCTTAGTATAATGGTCAGCCTATTCATTCTCTGTTTTTAATCGGCTAGATTATACAGCTGTGCTCTTTCCGTATGCATGCATAGCTACCTAGAATCACAGATAGGAATGATGAGCACACCTGCTGTCGGAGAATTAGCGGGTGCAGTAAGATTATTCCCCCCCCCCAAAAAAAAGCAACAACAAAAACCCAAACTTCAACACTGCTTTCCCGATGGACATTTGCTGCTTCATGGTAACTTTTATTTTTTGACTAGCTTCAAACATCTCCCCCGCGCCAACAAGCACACTTTTAAAAAGAGGCAGACCATAAATGGCAAGCATGTCGCGACAGCCATCAATATTGCAAAGTATTTGGGAACACGAGCACTTACCCCAGAAGAAGTTTTGCTGACAAGGGGTCACCGAGCTGAAGAGACTGTTCGATGCCATCCCGCTCTCCTCTCTTGTCACGCAGCCTGTGTATCTTCTGGTGCAAAGACTGCTCGAAGCCTTATACTGAAATCACAAACCCATAGCCAAGCTTTGTTTTAGTTTTACAGCATGCCAGGACTGCATAGATTCTCTATGATATATATATATATATATTTTTCCCCCTCCCTCTGTCAAAAAAGCCTGGAGAACCAGTAACATACAAAAAAGCAAGGGAACAAAAACTCCCCCCCAAAAGAAAAGGAGCAAATATTTGAAGGACCGGCTATTGCTGAATAGACTGTGGTTTGAGAGCACTTACTGACTTGGTTGGTCTCAGTGGCTTCTGGTGACCTGTGGAGATTAACCATTTAAAAACCAGAGGCTTCTCGCTGTGTCCTTCTGGAGAAAGTTTGCACCGCACTTGTGGTTCTGTGGTTGTTTGTGAGGCGAATGAAACATTCACACAATTCAAAAAAGCAAAAGCTTTTTAAAACTCCTTTTTTTTTTGCAAGCCCTGTTACTGGAGAGGCAGAATCATGTGGTTTGTGACATCATAGTAGTCAAAGTGAAGTGGGACTGCCCAACACTGTGGCTTTTCCTTTCCTCTCTTCTTTCTCTCTTCCCCCCCCCCTTTAAAGTCTGACAAAAGGCCCCGTGGTAAGGCCCTTCCTGGCATCCAGAAGGCATATAGCTTTTTAATTTTTGTGACTCATGAGGATTTGGAGGGAGTACAAAATGCTGAAATAGCCCAAACTCCCGTGCAGTTAAAGCATATGGACAGCAGAACTTCGTTTGTACTCTCCCAGTTTCTCTGCCTCTTCTCTCCCCCCCCCACTTCCTTATTGTGTCTGTGGAGAAGTATACCAGAATTGGCACAAACGTCTGTGTGAAATTCTGAACAACAGTGATGATTTACAATAATTTACATCTTTGGATTGTATCACGATCTTGGGGTCTGCTTCATATTTGCCGGGTAGCTCGATCCCTTCTGTTTTTCTTTTTCTCCCTGTCTTTCTCTACTTGTGGATCTGTAACTCATTGTAAGAAACTTTACCTTTCCTCAAGTTCCAGTAGCAGACTGCTTACCGGGGCTGTGTGTTTTGGGCTGTAATTGGCTGTCACAGAAGTGTTAGTCTGGGGATTCCTTTGCAAACCTTAAATCATGTCTGTCTAGGTTACGTGTTCCCGAGGCAAGTTGGCAGCTTTACGTAATGAACATTAAGTGCAATTATACGTCAGTCTTTGCTGCTTCATACAGAACCTGTCATCTGCATATTATGCATTTTAAAATGGAGACAGCAAGGATGCAATACATGGGATATTTGATAGCGGTTGCAATAGTTCACGTGCAACAGCGATGCGTTCAGTGCATCAGTGTGTCTGTGTGTAGGGGGGAATGGTGCTTAGTTAACTTTTCAAAAAGGAACTTTCTGTAAACAAACTTAAGCAGTCAATGGGAATGCTTGCTTCGAAAGTGAAACACAAATACGATGCGTATGTGTTGCACAGGCACTTTAACGGCATGTAAGTTTATACCAAATTTTAAAATGTGTCACAATATACTTATCCATCATTAGGCTTTGCTATGTTAGCACAGAGCAAGTTGGAAAAGAACTATCTATAATTTGGGTCTCAGTAAATTATGAAGAGCTGTACAGAATAAAGAGTAATGTACACATTCGTTGTATGTCCGCTTTCCTGATTTTCTTATTTTGTGTTCAGGAAAAAAAGGAGAAACATCCTTAAGAAACTGTGTGATCCCTGGCCATTCAGATGTTTGTTCATAAATGTGCATAAGTGTGTGGGTATATATGTATGTATGTGTAGGTCTTCTTACAATAGTCATATACAGCATTAGCATTTTAGATTTACAGCTTCAGTGGCATGACCAGAGGACTGGGGTGGTGGCAGCAACAGTCTAGCACTTTTGTACCTCCCTTTTTTGAGATACATTTTATCCTTTTTTTGCCTCCTGATGGAAAGAGTATATAGAAATGGATTTTATTATTCCATGGGTGGGATAATGGCAAGAGTCTGTTGCCCAGTGATATATGTGGAATTATAAAGCACCTGGGTGTTGGGATGATAATGGATAAGGCTCAAGGAGAGGGCAAAATCAGTGCAGATTGGAGGGAAAGGGACTTAATTTTTAATAAATTATATTGACCCCCCCATCTCTTTAAGAATCACTATTCTCCGCTTTCAGAATAAGCAACACTGACTTGAACAATTTTCATTGGTATGCTCATGGCCTTTCCTTCTTCACCTCTTAAGATCACAGTCTTGATGCCTGAACTGGCATGCACAAAGACTCCCCCGTAAGGATAAATCGTTTTAATGGTGACATCGATGCAAATGACATAATCAAAATAAACAGACAGTTGCTAGTTGTTGTTCATAATTATTTTTACCTGAACATTACACTTACCATGGATATTCTTGAATTTTAATGTAATAAAATTTCGTTTAGATTTTTATAGCTTGATCCCATTGCATGATAACTTGGAAATAAGCCCCCAAGGAGGCTTCTTCCTGAATTAGTGTGTTTAGGAGTTCAGTCTGAATGAACAGATTTTATTCATGAACATCAATGTATCTGCATTCATACTTCTTCCCGAATTAGTGTGTCTAGGAGTTCAGTCCGAATGAACAGATTTTATTCGTGAACATCAATGTATCTGGATTCATAATTCTTGATCCGAAACAGATAAGGAAATTCATGCTTCTTTTAATGTTGTGAGAGAAATGTTGACATGTTTCATTACATTAAGTCCAGTTTTAATTTATGAAAAGTTGTCGCTTTTACTTACAGACTAAGCTTTATCTTGATTTATTGACAGCTCGTTTAGTTCTCATAGCAACCTAGTTGTATAACTTTAAATAGCTTGCTTAATATGAATCCGGTATTAATGTCTTTACAATACCATCATTTATATAGGATTCATATATTTCTTGATGCTTTCTTTTATGTATTTTAGCTAACATTGCGACTTTGAAGATCTATGGGTTGTTTTCCTGGGTGGTGATAATTCCATATTAATTTGGCTTGCCTGAGGTTCGTAGCTGGGAGAGGTGAGATGTGATGAAAATGAATTCTTTGGTTACTGTCTGGCTAAAATATAAATTTAAACACACTTGTTTGCCTTTATTGAGATTATGTATTGGTATTGGATCTTCCGAAACTGCAATAGATATTCAGTTATGGGAGAGAATATGATGGGTTAAAATTAAAGGAGAATTCTTTTGGGGAATTCTTATGAAGAATTCTTATGACGAATTCTTCCATAAAGGCAAATATCAATGGGACTTGATTGTTTATACAACCTTAGCAAGGAAAAGAGACACAAGTTCTTGTGTAAAAACATTTTAATTTTCTAAATTTTACACTGTAAAAAACGTTTTAGGTAGGAGAGCTATTATCTTATTTCGAAGCAGCATTTTAAATTCTTTACTATCAAAATGATTTTTATAACGATTTCTGAACAAAACAATACATGCTAGCTGACAGCATTGTTTCCCAGAAATGTTTGAAGATGTTCAGTAGCAGCCATTGCAATTACAGTGGCTTGTTTGGTAGGGTTTTTTTTTGCCTTATAAGTTGTTTTGGGTTTTCTTAACTGAACTGATCACAAGGCAGCTCTGTCTATGAACCTGACTTTGGATCTAATATCTGTGTAGTGACAGCATTCCAGCTGTCTGTCTGGGAGATCTTCATTTATTAGATATCACGCAGTGCTGCCTCTAAGCTGAGTTAGTGTGAGCTAGCTCACAGTTTTATAGCCTCCGGCTCACACATTTTTGTCTTAGCTCAGGAAGGATGGCTCCAGAGCAAACTAATTTATGCAGGAGCCCAATCGCTCGCTCACAACTTTAAGGCCAATAGCTCTCAAAGTAGATTTTTTTGCACACAAGACTCCACAACTTAGAGGGAGCATTGATCACAAGCAAAGTTATAGTGGTGATACTTACATATTATGGACTTGCTGTTACCTCTATAAACCTGTTGATATATAGTTTTCAATTTCATTTTTAGTTGATCCCCCTCCCCCAAAACAACATTTGTTTAGAAAGCCTATAATCTGCACTTTTTCCATGATACCTAAACATTTACGTTTCTTCACTTTAAACAGCATATACATTGTGAACGGTACATTTTAGAAAGTTTATTTGTACTGAAGAAGTTTGTTTTTATAACAGCTCTAAACGTTCTATTGGCTACTCCAAGAATGTCTTGTGTTAATAATGTTCAGATTATGTTTCCAGTTTTGCCACAACAAATGATGTGGCCTTCTATAGTGTGATTACAGGATAGCTCCCGAGCCTTTTCACCAATTCGTGGACATTGCTGTTTTAGCTCTGACTCCATCTGTGTCAAATTTTGCGTTATTTTTAACAGCACTTAAAACCCCTTTGTCATGACTTTGGTGTTCCACAGATTACCCTTATATCATTCTTTTTGGTATTGTAGAATTCTCAGCAAGAGAGACATTTTATCTTATAATTGTCTCCCCAAACGTATTTAGCATATTACTTCAACATACAATATATAATTATGGCATTTCAGCATTCTGCATCAACGTGTTTCTGTGCCTAGACTTGAACTTCCAATTTGAAATAGGTTAGATATCACCAGTGCTGTTAGCCAGTGAGAGAGAGAGAGAGAGAGAGAGAGAGAGAGAGAGAGAGAGAGAGAGAGAGAGCTTACTTCTGCCAAATTGTCAAGCAGCTAATTGGAGTATTTTGTTACATTTTGTCAACAGTGGCATGAGAGCTTTTGTTTTTATGTTATGTATAACATATGCACCGATTTCCCACAAGCGCTGCTCAAAAAACAGGACTGAGTAAACACGGGGGAAATCGCACGAAGCTGCAGGGCGAAATGCGGCTGCGCAGCAGCTTGTGTGAAATTGACACGTGCCATCGGGGCAAAAAGGAGAAGCGAGCGCGGAGCAGCGCTTGTGGGAAATCAGTCATGGTCATTTTCCTGTGGTGTCCTTCTATTTCTGTTAAGTTTTTGTCTCCTCCATCTAACTCATTAGTCCGTACAAATCTATAGTTTCCCCCCTGTAGGTTACTAAATACATGGATAGTTTTACTATGATCCCCCCCCCCTTTTAAGGAGCTCAGGATGAGGCTTATATTAAATCTCCTCCGTTTACCCTCTCAACAACTCCGTGAGGCAAATTTGACTGAAAGTTGAATGTCCAGAGAACATCCAGTGAGCTTTGTGACCTGGGAAAGACCCGTGGATCCTGGCCCACGCGCATCCCTCTTTCAGCAGCTCTGCAGTGGCTTTCCCATTATCATAGAATCATAGAATGTTAGAGTTGGAAGGGACCTTGCAGGTCATCTAGTCCAACCCCCTGCACTCTATAGCCGAAAGATAGCCCTACAACATACCCAAAAGATGGTCGTCCAGCCTCCGCTTGAAAACGTCCAGCGAAGGACACCACACTCACCTTTTTGGTGTTCAAAGAACTTAATATGGGAAGCCTCTTAGGAGTCCAATGGATTACCCAAGCTGGAAGAAGTTGCTGAGGAAAGTGGTTGGATGCAAGCCGCTATGTTTTCCTTGTTCTGCCAAGTCTAGGTTACATTTATTGCTATTCGTTGAGGGCACTCCAGCTCTGGTTTGATAGTCACGTAGGTATTTTCTGGACCAGAACTGGAAGATGTTCTAATTCAACAGCTGTGCGTTTGGCACCAGACACATGACTCTCATCTTCAGAGGCCTCATAAACATCCTTGTCTTGTGTCTATTAACCTTGCTGCTGAACTTTCCTTTTTTGGTCCAGTATTAACTTATTATTGGTTATTTCATTGTAATGTGTAACATCGTAACATGTGTCTGTCTGTATCTCAAATCGTTTGACCTCTGAAGAAGGCCCCCTAAGGGGTGGAAACACGTCAGGTCACTTGTATTGGCCCTTGTGTTCAGGTCACTTTTGCTTTATAATGAGGCTCTCATTGGGCCCTGTATGTTTTTAACTGTCTTTCTAGTAAATGCATGTGTTTTTTCTATATAACAAGTAGACACTATGTTTTTAATATTGGCCCTTTATCACCCTTTCTTACCCTTGTGGTTCCTGATGCTAGATTACATACCGTCTTTTTACAAGTACACGAAGGTTTTGAACAGAGACAAGAGGAGAGCTCTACCAAATCTTCCTCTCTTTTATATGGCAGAGGTTCCAAGTCATGTTGAGCCTGTGTCACTTACTGAGACTTTGGGAATGGAGAGTGGGTGCCACCATAAAATGGCTATCACAAGAGGGGTCACAGTTTAACTAGTGTGTCTGACAAGAAAACAAGAAACTGTGACAAACCAACACTATAATAGTAAATACTAATAGAAGAGAAGAGATGGGATTTATACCCCGCCCTTCACTCAGAGTCTCAGAGCGGCTTACAATCCCCTTCCCTTCCACTCCCTGCAACAGCCACCGTGTGAGGTAGGTGGGGCTGAGAGAGCTCTCTTGAGCACTGCTCCTGAGAGAACAGCTCTGAGAGAACTTGTGACTGTCCCAAGGTCACGCCAGCAGCTGCATGTGGAGGAGTGTGGAATCAAACCCTGTTCTCCCAGGTTAGAGTCTGCACTCCTAACTGCTACACCAAACTGGCTGTCAAGTATCTTGATTAGTTTTACAAATCTTTATTCGTTTTTAGCGTTGGTTTGTTACAGTGTCTGACTTTCTTGTCACACAGCATAAAATGGCTGCCACGGGGGTGGAGGGACCACTCAGAAGGTGTTGTAAGGCTGCCGCCCAGGCTTGTTCCCATGAGGGAGGCGGCTGTTTCTGAATGCACGATCCCCCATAAAGGTAATGTCTGTGTTCTTCTGATGGTTCTCCTGCTCCAGTGAGGTTGGAGAAAAGCCAGGATTCATTCTGTGCTTGGGAAAGAAAGGCTTTGGAAGAGAGCCAGTTTGGCATAGTGGTTAAGAGCACGGACTCTAATCTGGGAGAACCGGGCTTGATTCCCCACTCCTCCACTTGCAGCTGCTGGTGTGACCTTGGGTCAGTCACAAGTTCTCTCAAGAGCTGTTCTCAAGAGAGCTTTCTCAGCCCCACCTACCTCACAGGGTGTCTGCTGTGGGGAGGGGAAGGGAAAGGAGATTGTAAGATGCTCTGAGACTGCTTCGGGTAGTGAAGGGCAGGATATAATTCCAATCTCCTCCTCCTCCTCCTCCTCTTCTTCTTCTTCTCCAGAGAAGCCAATGGAATCACTGGAGGGGAGGGTCTTCCTTCTCCTTATGCCGAAGTGCACAACTCTCAAAATGTAGCTGAGAGAGCAAAGGGGCAGATATCCTCATTAGGCCCAGAGGCTGAGAAAACTTCCACTGTCTCTTTCCCCTCCTCCCGGGAATGTGGTTTGGAGGCAGCCGGCAGAAGCGCCTGGGTCCTCTGAGCACCGTCCATTAGAAAAGAGAGCAGCGGCGTGGAGGGATCCATATGGTTGGCTGTGGCTGGGTCTTCTGTGAGCCACTTCCTCAAGGCCCAGTTCCTCCAGCCAGAACCCTAGTAGGAAAAAGCAAGGCTTTGGAGGAGGTCTCCGACTTGCACTCTTCTGTCGTTCTTGGCTGCAGCATAAGCAGAGCCTTCTCCCTCAACACCAGATCCCGAAGGAGTGAAACCGGCCTTGAGCTAGAAGGGAAGAGCAAAGATTGTAGCCTAGATTTTTCAATTCTTATTTCCTATTCATCTGAGTTTTCTTTCCGCTAAACATAGAATCGTAGTATCATAGAGTTGGAAAAGACCTCCAGGGTCACCTACTCCCACCCCCCCCACAAGGCAGGAAATTCACAACCCCCCCCCCCCACCTGCAGTGACTGCTGTTCCCTGCCCAGAAGATGACAAAAAAAGAACCCTCCAGGATTGCTTCCTGACCCCAAAGTGGCGATCAGCATTTCCCTGGACTTGTAAGAAAGGCCCACGAGAACTAAGCACTGAGGCAACCCTTCCTGCCCTCCCTCTCATGATCTTCCTAAGTGAATCCGCATTGCTGTCAGATGGCCATCTAGCCTCTGTTTGAAACAGTTGATGCTTCCCAGCCAGGTCTCAAACTATTAGAAGAAGGTGGTGGTGGTGGTGGTGGGGTTATATCCAGTTTTAGGCTCAGTTTCTCTGAGTGGCTAAAGCATTGGGACCAAACAGCAAGTTATGTGGGAGATCTGTGGTCTAGGGGAGGGGGTTAACTCTCCTCCTCCGCATTGTTTCATCAATCAACCCCCCCCCCCCCCCGTCACAAGCATAGGGAAGAAGACAGATGCTTGCAACCTGTTGTTTGCCTGCGGACTGGGACCCAGAAGCTGTGGTTATTTCTTAACGTGGTGCTCGTTGCAAGCGCCTTCTCCTTTGCCTCACTTCGCAACCTGTACAATGGGCACGTTTAAAGGGTCCACCTCAAAGGATCACTCTGCGAATGAACAGGATGGTGAAGAATTGTAATGTTGGGTGAAAACAATGGTCAAGCTCCATATGGTTCCTCAGCTATTGTTACCACCCGTCAATTTTCCTATGCCGTTGTCTTTCCGAATTGGCGGGGCATGTTAACATATCATTTTATGTAAATATATCCCTCCTGCAAGCAGTTAGGCCAAACCATTATCTTTGTCTTGGTTTATCCTACAGTTCTGTTTTCCTTTCGGGGGGGGGGAGGGAGGGGGGGAAAACAACACTAACTATGCACAAAATATGGGATGCTTGTCTCATATAACAGCTGAGGATGTGGCTAGGTTAAAGCAGGAAACGGCTACCCACAATGCAATGTTACATACACTACCACTTAATAAAAAATTATTTCAAACATGCTACTGACAAAACCAAAGAAAAATAATATCCAAACTATGCTAGTTAGTACTCTAAATATATCTTGGGAAAAGTGAAACTAATCTCTCTAGAGCCTTTTTTGCTTGGTGGATAGACTACTGCCAGTAATTAAAATACAGAAGCTCTCAGTAGCTGGCAGTCTGAACTATTTTTAGGTAATTTTCACATCCCTAGAAAAAAAATTTGCACCCTTTACAGAAGCTCAACAGCTCTTTTATACACACAGTTCAAATGCCTAATTTGGGGAGTGGGGGGAGCGGTGGTATGAGCCGCGTGGATTTCTGAATAGTTACACGCGTTCTAAGTTTTATTGTGGAAGTATTTGGGGTTTATATGTTTCATTTGTTGTATGCGAACGATTCCCTTTCGGCTGCAGCGGATTCTGAGAGTTTTAACACAGAATAGTTTTGTTTATGCTACATTTTTAAAAAAAGATCCTATTTTTGAAAATCCCATAATGTACTCCTCTGTAACCCCCGTCCTCATCTGATTCTTTACCTGGACGACCATAATAAGGTGGCTGACGCAGCTGCGTTAACGGTGCCTTCAAAACATTTGAACCAGTGGTGATCTCCGTGTTTATAACTGTGCAGCTATTTAGAGAACTTACTTTTAGAAATGGCAGAAACTATTTCACTCAGTGTGTGTATGTGTGTGTATATATATATATATATTGAGGCATGCGTTTTAAGGGTGATTCCCTTATGGAAGGATTTTGAAGTGTTTCCTCTATAGTTAGGGAAGCCTTATCAAGAACAGCTGCTGCAGAGCCGTGGATCCTCTCCACGGACTCATGGTGGTCTGCCGAACAACGTTCTTCAACTTTGACAGGTGAGACAGAGACTCTCCAGTGCCACTGCTTTTGGATGACTCTAGCTGTGGTTGGAGAAAGTGCATCTTGCCAAAATATATGGGTAGGACCACACACAGCCTTTAAAATAGTCATTGTAAGGCTTATTTTTAGGCAATATGTGTCTTGACAGTTTTTTTAGCTCGGATGCCAGTTTTGCCGCCGCTTATAGATTTCTCTCTCTCTCATTTATTTTAGTAATTGCAATTACAGATTTCAATCTCGTGTTTGTAAAACTTCCTTACAGTGCTCGCGCTGGGGGAAATAATTATTTTATTGAGATTCGGGCTGAAATGTTACAGCTGAACGCACGTTCTGTCTGAAGTTTCGTATCGGGTCTTTTAATGTTCAGACTCTTATTTCCAGAGGTATCGTTTAGCAGTAAACATTAGTTCCTGTTCCCATTTATGCTTGTTCCATATGCTTCTGGCATATGAGGGGCTACACAGATTCAGGATATAAATGTATTCAGCACGACTAATTGTGTTTTAAAGTGTTCTAATGGTAGACAATGAAGTGTCATAAGGCACTGCTTTTTTTTACTTGTATCTATTGGGCACCATTTATTTTAAATGTCTTCAGTATGTGGAGTGTATTTTGAGTCTCAACAGAGTAGATGTGCTCCACCTAGTAGGCGTTTTGGCAGACACCAAGCACAGTTTTTTAAGCATACTTTTAAAATCCTCCAGAGAAATTTAATGCAATTTTGAGAAGTTATAGCATAAGCCATTTGGTGCAGAGGGGATCTAGCGACCGTGGATCACAGTGCTGAACACTCTTTTTTGTTCTTTTTCTCGTGGTTCTCAAATGATGACAAACATCTGAATAACCTTTGAGTGGTGGTTGTTTTTCAGTGAAGTGTGATTACTTTGGTTCAGTGATGTATAATTGTGCTGGGGCGCTTGGCAACCCCAGAAATGGAAAGGGTGCTGCATGGAGAACTTACCAATGCAAAATACCGGACTCATAAAAAAAGAAAGATGGGCTCATCGGATGCTAAGGCAATCCATTTTAATATTATTTTTACAATTGCCATTCCTTACTTCAGCACGGGACACTTCTTCATGCCGATAATTTCAGGTAGGTAGCAGGGCTGGTTTGTGGTAGAAGAACAGGATTTGAGTCCAGTAGCATTTTAAAAAACAACAAGATTTCCAGGGTATACGCTTTTGAGAGTCAAAGATTTCTTTGTTGGATACCAGGTATCTGAAGAAGGGAGCTTCAACCCTCCCTCCCTCCCTTCCTCCCTCCCTCCCTTCCTTTGTATTTTTTTGGTAATTTTTAAAATATGTCCATGTGTGTCTGCACCTGAAAGTCATGGCGACCTCTGGTCACTGACCCCTACTGGGGGCCTGGAGGATATTCAGAGAGATGGCTGAATAAAGCCTGCCCCCGCCCTCCCACCTCTGGTATTCCTTGGAGGTCTCCCATCCAAGTACTTGCCAGCGTCGACCCTCCATAGCTTCTGATATATGATGAGATCGGACTTGCCCGGGCTATCCAGGGCAGGGCAGGGGTTTTTTACTCTCGAAAGCTTATACCCTGGAAACTTTGCTGGCTTTTAAGCTACTACTGGACTTGAATGTTGCTCTTCTTAAACAGAGTATTTTGAACCTTCCACAATTGCCCTGTGGACTTTCAGTGTCTCTCCTACTTAAAGAACCAAACTGAGTAGGCCGGTCTGTACTTTTGCCGTAGAGTATTTCCCTGAGGAGAGGATGGGATTAGTTTCAGCTGTGTTCTTCAGTTTTGCACTAGGACAGTGGCCATCTTTGCTCTTAAAGTGGCAAGCAAGACTCCTTTAAGACATCGGATTTAGCAGAGCAAGCAGCTTAAAGGTGCTGGTCATGCTGAGGATGCTAATGTATTAGTTGTTGTTGTTCAGTCGCACAGTCGAGACCGACTCTTCGCGACCCCATGGACCAGATCACACCAGGCCTTCCTGTCTTCCGCTGTCCTCTGAAGTTTGCTCAATTTCATGTTCGTTGCATCTATGACACTGTCTAACCATCTCATCCTTTGCCGTCCCCGTCTTCTTTGACCTTCAATCTTTCCCAGCATCAGGGTCTTCTCCAGTGAGTGCTCCCTTCTCATTTGGTGGCCAAAGTATTTGAGCTTCAGTTTTATTATCTGGCCTTCCAGGGAACAGTCAGGGTTGATTTCTTTTAGGATTGACTGATTTGATCTTCTTGCAGTCCAAGGGACTCTCAAGAGTCTTCTCCAGCACCATAGTTCAAAAGAATCTATTCTTCGGCGCTCGGCGTTCCTTATAGTCTGACTCTCGCAGCCATACATGACTACTGGGAATACCATTGCTTGGACCATGCGGACTTTTGTTGGCAGGGTGATGTCTCTACTTTTTATCATGCTGTTTAGGTTCACCATCACTTTCCTCCCAAGGAGCAGGCGTCTTTTAATTTCATGGCTGCAGTCACAGTCTGCGGTGATGTGGGATCCCAGGAACGTGAAGTCTGTCACTACTTCCACGACTTCCCCTTCTATTTGCCAAGGAGTGATGGGGCCGGATGCTATGATCTTAGTTTTTTTGATGTTGAGCTTCAAGCCCACTTTTGCGCTCTCCTCTTTTATCCTGAGCAAGAGGCTCTTTAGGTCCTCTTCACTTTCTGTCATTAGAGTGATATCGTCTGCATATCTGAGGTTGTTGATCTTTTCCCCACCAATCTTAATTCCCGCTTGTGATTCATCTAGGCCAGCATTTCGCATGATGGACTCTGCATATATATTAAATAAGCAAGGTGACAATATACATCCTTGTCGTACTTCTTTTCCTATGCTAAACCAATCAGTTGTTCCATATCCGGTTCTAACTGTCGCTTCTTGACCCTTATACAGGTTTCTCAAGAGACATGTGAGGTGGTCTGGTACTCCCATCTCTTTAAGGACCTGCCATAGTTTGTTGTGATCCACACAGTCAAAGGCTTTAGCATAGTCAATGAAGCAGAAGTAGATGTTTTTCTGGTACTCTCTTGCTTTCTCCATAATCCAGCGAATGTTGGCAATTTGATCCCTAGTTCCTCTACCTCTTCGAAACCCAGCTTGTACTTCTGGCAGTTCTCTATCCACGTACTGTTGAAGCCTAGCTTGTAGGATTTTGAGCATGACCTTGCTAGCGTGTGATATGAGTGCAATTGTGCGATAGTTTGAACATTCCTTGGCATTGCCCTTCTATCATTAGTCTGGTTTATTATAAAAGGCTATTCCTGAGTCATCTTCATGCTTCACATCTTGCTCACAGCCATCTGGCTTCTTCTAGCCGCCCTTGCCATCACTGCTCTGGATCTTTTAAGATCCAGTTAATCCTGAGGCAGGAATTGGTCCCTGGTCAACAGCAAGGGGTGTATAGGAAACCCCCAACCCCGGACTTGTCCATCTAATTACTCAATGGACCAGAGCTGCCCACTTCGAAGAAGTAGATGCTTTCAGTATCCATCACCAAACTTTCTACTTTGGGGGAGGGCCACGGCTCAGTGGTAGGACATCTGTTTGGCATGTGGAAGGTCCCAGGTTCAGTTCCCGGCAACTCCAGTTAAGGGTGTGTGTGTGAAAGACCTTGCCTGAGACCCTTGAAAGCTCCTGCCAGTCTGAGTAGACGACACTGACCTTGACGGACCTGGTTCCGTAGACGGCAGCTTCACATGTGTGCTTCTTTAAGACTGATTTTATTTATTTAATTTATTTAATTATTCATTTACTTCATTTGCACCCCAGTTTTCTTCCCATGGGGGACCCAAAGTGGCTCACCACATTCTCCCCACAACAACCCTGCGAAGTATCAGAGGCTGACAGAGTGTGACTGGCCCAAGGTCCCCCAGTAAACTTCCATCAACACCAACGAACCATGCATATTATATCTTGTTTCGTATATAACTTTATCAAAGTGGGTAGCGTTGAAATACAATATTAATCCATTCGACAAACCCTCTAGTAGTATCTCATAGTGACACTCATCAAATCCATTAGTGTGTGTGTGCCATAATGGATTTGATGAGTGTCACTATGAGGTACTACTAGAGAGTTTGTCAAATGGATTAATATTGTATTTCAACGCCACCCACTTTGGTAAAGTTATACACGAAACAAGATATAATATGCATGGTTCGTTGGTGTTTGAATTGCTTCCAGTAAACTGAATACTGGAAAAAGAAATTTCTAGTCTTTGGAGACTTTTTTTGCATAATATATAACGGTTGTTTGCTTCTTCTCAACCTCCAGGTGTTGGCTGGAGATCTCCTACTATTACAGTTGATCTCCAGGTGACAGAGATCAATTCTCCTGGAGCAAATGGCCGCTTTGGGAGTTGGACTCTGTGGCATTATATCCTATTCCCCGACCTCCTCAGGGTCCACCCCCAAAATCTCCAGGTAGTTCCCAACCCAGAGCTGGCAACCCCATACCCTGACAGTGGGACCTGGCTGAGCTTTTAGCTTTAAAGCTTGAGAGTATTAGCTTTTTTAAAAAAAGCATAATAAAAACGAAACAAACATTCGAGGACACTTTTATTTTAGTGAAATCTGAGACTCCCAGTCATCGCTGATCCCCAAGTTGGCACCCACCAAGTGTTTTTAGAAAATGGACGGGTCTAGGTGGGCTTTTGCCCTGTAAAGCTTCTGATTGGCCACTGGAGATTTGATTGGCTTGTGTGTATTTTTTTAAAAGTTGCTTTGGTGGTGGCAGCTACCACAGTACAAGGATCTTCACTGTGTGACTGAAGGTCAGCTGTGGCAACCGTTTTGTGGCTGGCTCCGCCTCCTGCAGCAGCTGTTTTGCGGCAGCCATTTTGTGGCTGTGCCCACCACGCTGTATCAAAATTCCAAAGTCACCCGCAGGGTGAAAAAGGTTGGAGACCCCTACCTGTTGTCCATCCTTCTTCAGCAAACGGTTCTGCCATGTGTTTACCAGGAGTTAGGGGGTTACTTGAACAAAGCTATGTGCTATGAAGTATTCCAGTAGCTCTTGCTGGATCCTGCTTCCCCTCTTGCCACGACTGTATTTTCTGACCCTTCTTTATTCTGTTTATCAACTCAGGCTTTGTTCATGATAGCTGACTTTATCTTCAGAGATGTCTTTTAGTGTTCAAAGTTCTGTGTATCCTTTCCATGTCTGGGTGGGGTTTCCCCCATCTTGGGGGGCTTCAATCCACCCCACCCCCAAGAGCGATCACTTACCCAGGTACCCCATTCCCTCCCCTCCAGCCAGATTTAAAGGGCTTCAGCTGATTGGCGGGGCCCACATGGCCCGCTGATCAGCTGGAGGGCTCTTTAAATCTAGCAGGAGGGAGGGAGAGGGGTGGTTGTGGGCCACACGCTCAGCTCACAAAAAGACCCTTTAAAGGGTATTTTTGTGAGCAGGGTGGGGGCCGTGGTGTGTCAGGCCACCCCAAGAATGCCCCCCCAATCCCCCCACTGAAGTGAGGAGAGGACCTGGCAAACCTACCATAGAAGCTACGCGGGGCTGGACTAACTCTGCAACGGATTGCACTATATGTTACTTATGTCTTTTTGATGCTCAGCATGGAAGGAGTCTGCCATATTTGTGTCCATACAAGTAAAGGCCACTGGCTAAGTCAAGCAGAGCAGAAATAATGAGAGGCCTCTACACCCTTATATCTAACAACGTTTTCCCAAACTCACCACTGAATCTCCTTTGAAGAACTAGTACTGTATGCCCAGGGGCCTTGAAAGGAGCACAGCCTCCCCCATTCCCCTCATAGTTCAGAAATGCCAGGGCAGGACGCTGGGTGTACCCCCCCAGTGCAGTTTCACGAACTAAAACCAACCCCCATATGGAAGGGAAAAACAAGATGGCGCCCACTCTTTGCCTGTTTTGTTTCTCTTCCAGTGCTAGTAACAGCCCACGGGGCTTGGTTTTGCAAGGGTTGAATCCCCTTTCACCTGTATCCTGGCCCCAGTCCTAGTTAGGGTTTCCCCACAGCTCCTGTTTACCTCTTAAAATGCTGGGGGGAAAGCCCAATCAAGGATTATCTTGGCCTAAGAGATTGATGGAAATGAAGGTGCTGTCCCCTTCCTGTGTTTACTCTTCTGCCACTGTCCCCTTTGAAATGTAGATTGTGTTCTCAGGGACAAATGTCCTTCCTTCTGTTCACTCTCTCAGACAAAGCGCCCCCTTCCCTCCCGGCACACACCAAGAGGGACAGCATGCAGTCCTCTCTTGGCACCAAGAGGCAGATGACCCTCTCACCATCTACTTCCATCCTTAACTAGTAAGTTAGTATTCTATCCTGTCTCTACTCTTTCCTTTCCAAAAGTGTACTTCTCAAATAAAGAGAGATGCATTTCTCTGTTAAACTTGCAATGTGGCTCTGTGTAGCTTTGTAAGCTGGGTTAACCTGGTGAAGAGATGCTCCTGCATTTGTAGCTTTATTTAAGCACTCTGCTAACTAGTGGGAACTGGACTCACCACGCCAGTTAACCCCAACAGAAATATATTGCCAAGATAAGCGTTGTAGCTTGGCTAGAGCCTTTTAGAAAAACCAAAGAGACACTGGACAAACTTAAAGAACCCAAGTGTTTATTAAGGGAAAACTGAATAGAACAGTCTAGCAGAGCAGGGTAGGGAGGGGGATTGGGTTGCCAACTCAGGGTTGGGAAATCCGTGGAGATTTGAGGGGTGGAATCAGGGGGGTGGAATCAGGGGGGGGGGGTTGGGGAGGGGAAGGACCTCAGTGGTGTCAAATGCCAATCAGTCCACTTTCCAAAGCAGCCGTTTTTCTCCAGGGGAATTAATCACTGTAGCTTGGAGATCAGTTGTAATTCTGCGACGATTCAAGGAAGCTCCTGCTGGCTTGTTGAGCTGAATTGCCTTCCTTTTGTTTTCTATAATTTTTATTATTTTCTCAAAAAAAAAAAGGTGGGCTACAGAAGGGAAGAAGGGATAAGGGGAAAATATAGATTCATCAGATTTGTCAAACATCATGAGTTGTTACATACAACAAGTAAAATCAGATGTATTACATATTTCAAATATGGAAGCAGACAATAAAACATCAATATTACAGAATTTTGGGATAGAGTCTCTCCTTAAAGAATAAACGAAAACTTCCCTAAAGTTAGCGATACTCTATTAATGGTAAAAGAGATTACACCTTTAACAGTTGAACGAACTTCTATGCTAAAATAAGATCATTGTGAAGACCTTAATATGGTCTTGTTTATCTAAGTCTAATTTTTATTCTTTATTTAAATACTAGTTTAATACAGAATACTAGTGTAATACTATAATCAATATCTTCAGCACCTTTAATATGATATTCAGATAATTCCAGAACTAAAAAAAACGTTAATTATTCCCAATGTTGTGACTAATAACTTTGCCGTTTCTGCTGAAATTCTTTCAGCGGTCTAGATGAGTTGCTTTTCTGTTTCCTGCAGGTACAATAAAGTCTGGGTGTGGCCAGAGGCACGAGACCTTGGCACAAGGCAAAGGACAAGAGCCAAAGGACTTGTAGCCTGTGGCTCGCAGGCTGTACTGGTGGATGAATAAGCAATTGATTCCCAGCCCACTCGAGGCATAATTTTGCTCTTGTTTGTTTGTTTTAGGCTTTATCTGTGCTGTCTTTGTTGGTATAAGCCACTTTGAGTCTCCTTGGGGAGGAAAGTGGGATATAAATACTTAAGAATAAAACATAAATGTGGACATAAGAATCTAAGTGCAAAATAGAAAGCTTATTTTGGCTTGTAGATTTTTAAAGCTGAAATCTTAAAAAACAAAATTATTTCTTAGAAAATTATCCATCCGAGTATAGGAAAACAATATGCTTTTTTGGGGGGGGTGCAAGAGGTCTCTCAGTCCTACAGTGTCCAACTTTTAGTAGTAATCCACCCTCATATCGCTTGGACCTAGGAAGGGAAACCATATTTTAAAGGGGAAAATAGATTTTGTTTTTCAGGTACTACTGGTGATAAGTGTGAAAGGGGTTTGTTTTGTTTTGTTTGGGTGTTTGAATCAAACAAAAGCATTTCGGTTGCTGTTTGAAACCAAAGGGGTAATTTAACACACAAATTGATCCCAGCTGGGAAGCTGAAGAAGACAAGAAGCCAGGTTTGAAATTCGAACGTTTCCGCACGTCTCTCTAGGATTGATCTCATACTCTTCGACCGTTTCCTCGATGTAGGTAAGTGCCCTTGTGGATTTTAAAGTAAATGTTGGATTTCCTGTGTAGCATTGTCAATAGTCCTTTCCGCATTTGCCCGCCCCTCCGGATTTTCTCAGTGTTCGAGTTGAGGCAATTTAAGTCCAGGGCAAAACAGCATCCAAATAACCCGGGGCAACAGCAGGCTGAAACCGAGCTGACCACTGAAGGGAGGGAATGTAATGCAGAATGGGGGAAAACCCCAGGATAATAAGAAGGTTAGCTACTTGTCTTCTGCATCTCCTTGCTATGAAAGCAAATTTTCTAGTGGCTATAACATCTGTCCGTAGGGTTAGCGAATTGTAGGCCATTAAAACATGATCCACCCTTCCTTAAAATATTCAACTCCAGGGTGGGACTTCACCCCTCCATGAGTTGTGATTCCTTTTCATATCAGTAAGGATATTCCTTTGTCTCGTTTTTCCCCTTGACCAACAGACTCTAGGGAACACTCTGTTCACTCCCTGGATGTTCAATGGACATTGCTTTTCTGTCTTAATATGACAACTTTTGTAGAGATCCAAACTTAATGAACGTTATTGAAAATTGTCCTTTTAATATAACATATACTTTCAATAGTGTGATGGGATATAGTGGTGTTGGCTTTTTTTAAACTCTATTCTGGCGCAGTTGGCTTTTTTAACTCTATTTTGATCTGTTTCTTGCTTCTTTCTTTATTTAAATGATATTTTACTTATTAAGAAAAGTTAAATATGATGCTACTTTGTGGTGCCTAATTTTGTTTATGGTGGGTTTGCTGTAACCCTGCAGCACTATTGTTTATAGCTCGATTTCAAGAAAAAGGATACCAGATTTTTGAAAAATCAAACACAAATTAGTGGCATCTTTACAAGTTAAACATATATTGATGAAAGAGCTATGAAGAATACCTAATTTGGCTCTTGTTCAGACGAATTACAAAAAAAATCACTGAGGGGGTTTGGCTTTGGGCAGGGAAAGAATGGACCAGTCATTTAACATCTATTTTTTTGGGTGGAGGGGGTTGTCTACAGAACTTCAGGAATTAGCTTCTGTTTACAAGTGTTTGTTTTCCTGGGTGTGTAGAAGACAATCTTCTGCTTATGTTTGTGTGTGTGTGTGTGTGTATATGGTTTGTTTTTTCCTTGATTTCACAAAATACAAGCATCAGCAGTTATGAATTGCAAAACCCGCCAATACTTTGAATGAACTTTGAGAATTAATACAACTGAACATTACGTGTGTATGTATACCCCACACAAAAACCTTCCCCAGTTTTATACAGTTTCCAAATAAAGTCCTATATTGCTGACCATTAATCTATCTAATTCTCAGCATGGCAAAATCCATCCAGAGATTGGAATCATCACCAGAGAAGACAGATCTTTCTACAAATCTGAAAAATGGCCTAAGGTTTGCAGAAAAACCTGAAATCTAAAAAAAAGGAACAAACATTAGAGGTTTAAAAAACCCCAAAATGATAAAATGAGCACCTGTCGCGTTAAAAAACGAATGACATTAGTGGTAATTTCCAGGCAATCACCATAGTTTTGTAAGCATTCCAGGCTTGGTTTCTGTAAAAGGCAGAGGAAGGGGGCAGGGCCTTTCTGGGGCTATTTTGGCCTTAGAACAGCAGCCATCTCATGAAAGCCAGTGCAGTGTAGTGGTTAGGATTTCAGACTAGAACCTTGAATCCCCATTCAGCCATGGAAAGTCAAGGTGTGACTTCAGGCCAGTTACACATTCCTGACTTACCTCAATGCAGGCGTGGATTGGCTATTAAGAGCACATGAATGCCTCTGGGTGGACTGATAGCTTCCCCCCCACATGGGTTGGGTCAGCCCTGTGACAGAAGTGCTGAGACTGGCCCACCCAAGCCCTGTATAAGGCAAGGCCCAGCCCACTGGAGGGGAAGCTGCTCCTGGGTGGCTTGAGCCCCATGCAAGGTGAGGAAGGGGGCACCTGTCGTGAACCCCACACGAGGTGAAGCGAAGGAGAGTGTACCTGGCTGGGCCCACCCGATCCCTGGGGCTCAGCCTGTCCGATCACTGCTGAAAGCGGTGCCTGTGACACTTAGCCAATTGGTCAGGCAGAACCTTCCTCTTTCCCTTCCTCCTTTTGGGGGCAGGAGGGGCCTTTCCCCAGGATTTTTTAACTTGCAGGGCATGATTCTGCCTTGACATGTTATTTTTCCTATGTGCAGCAGTTTTTACTTATTGTAAGAGTGCAGCACTCCATCCCTGCAGTCTAAGTGAGTACAGTCTAGGCCACAGGTGTCAAACTCAATTGATACGAGGGCCGAATCTGACATAAATGCCACTTTGTCGGGCCGGGCCATGTGTGCCGTAAAATGTAATGCCAGGTGCCAGGGATATAAACTTTATAAAGGACAATCAAAATACAAACATGCTTAAAACATTCACACTCTTACCCTATTTCCTCAAAGTATCCCCTGATGCCCAGCCTCCCACTTCCACCGCCCATTACACATTATCACTGGGACAGTATACAGGGAATAATGCACAGCCTCTGTCATCTGGCAATAAAAGTAATGACCAGTTGCTCGCGTGTCGGATATGAGCCCTGGATAGGTCGGTTCTGGCCCATGGGCCATATGTTTGACACCCCTGGTCTAGGCAGTGGTGCATGGCTTGATTCAGGTGTCTATATATGCTAGTCCTTTATGAATCGAAAGTGGTTCACATGCTTTATCTTTTGTGCCTTTTTTCACTACTATATTTCATTTCTTGTTCTTTAATTCCCGCATCGGACAATGAAGTTTAGTGCAAAGGAATTGATCAGACATTTGAGGCTGTGCAGGCAGCCTTTTCAATCACACCATGACACACAGAAATCTGTATCTAATGTCTGGTTGACTCCCTCTCAGCACTTGGCAGGCTGAACTCCGAGAGAGAGAGAGAGAGAGAGAGAGAGAGAGAGAGACAGAGAGAGACAGAGAGAGACAGAGAGAGACAGAGAAAGACAGAGAGAACAAGAGAAAGAGAGAGAGAATAGAGACAGAGAGACAGAGAGAGACAGAGAGAGACAGACAGAGAGACAGAGAGAGACAGAGCTCACCTACATGTAGGTCTTGAATTGTAAGGAATTTTGTTTTTTTGAGATGACCTGCATACTTCTGGATTTGGAATCAGGTGTGTAGTCGTGTTGGTCTGAAGCAGGAAAACAAAGTTTGAAACCTTATGCCCAGAATTAAACTTTGTTAGTCTTGAAGGTACCACTGGACTCAAACTTTGTTCTTTGGATTTAGAAGTAAAGGTTATCGTTCTGCCCTTGAATAAAACTTTGTTGGTCTTAAAGGTGCCCCTGGACTCGAATTTTGTTCTCCTGCTTCAGACCAACAGAGCTACCCCTCCTTAATCAAACTTCCCAACGAATCTTGATGCCTCCTGTCCTTTGTGGTTCCCAAAGCCGTATTCTTGCATGAGTTTCTCTGTGTGCTATTAAAGATCATCCAGTTTTCATATCCCAGACTGTGTTTGGCTCCCTGGTCTCTGCCCTGCCTTAAACTGACATCTTACATGATATAAAGTGTCGGTCTTAATTCTATTTGCTAAACATTGCCAGTGGAGCCCTTGCAGGCAAAGTCACAGATCTCCTTTTGTGCCGTGCACTCATTCCAATTCATTGCCCTGTAAAGGGAACAGCTTTGAAGAGCACTTAGAGATCATACAGAAAACAAGACATTTCAACTGAAATCAACATTTTGTTGTTAGAAATGGAGCAACAGCTGTGACTCTGTAAGCTACTGTTAGTGGTTTCTGGAAGCTAATTTGTCAGCTAGCTGGCACACTGAGCTCAATTGCCAAAATAGGTTGATGTCATCTGCCCCATAGTTCTTTCTGAAAGGACTGAGTCTTTTACAGTAATTCTGAAACCAAATGTCTGACAAGGAGCCCCCCCCCATCATTAGTCTGTTTTTGTCGTATAGTTCAAGTTTAGCTCATTTTTGGTGAAGTCAAAACTGTTGTCTTACACGGCTTGACATTACAATGCTTTCATTTAGTATTCACATTGAATGTCGAAGCATTCTCTGGAAGAACAGCTAGCATATGTGGATTCTGATGTATTTCCAGCTTTATATAAGCATACATTTTAGATTTTTATCATAATGGAGGTGAATTCCCTGTGTTTTAGAATTACCTAAGAACTCTGTTCTTTAAAATTATTCTATGTAATTAGTGACGTAGATCAAATATATTTAAAGGTAGCACAAACATTTTATCTGTTTTTCAGTGGCAAATCTGAATTTCTACAATCTGTAAAAAAATTACAGTACTATAATTTTAAAAGTGAAACATGTAATTGCTTTTGTTTTATGGGCACATGAGCATAAGGGTTAAGCTGTATTCAGATATTTTGTGTAAGGAAAAAAATGTGGGCAAACCTACCCTACATCCCCCCCTCATGCCAAAAACAGCTGGATTCAAGTCCAGTAGCACCTTAGAGACCGTGAAGAAATGCATTTTTTCCTTTGGAGGTTTGAAATGAGTAAAACCTTCACTCTGAGTTTTAAAAGTCCCCCCCCCCCTTCGGGCAGAGAACAGGCAGGGAAGAGGAAATCAGTCAATGGCTTTCCAAGATCACCTCAGCCTACCTCTTAAGAAATGCTAATAGGTCTAGCTAGAGACAATCTGAGGGTCCAGTCCCCCCTCCCTTCAAGCAGGGAACAGAGATTTGAAGGAGTTAAATACTGGAAGGGCTTCAGGAAGGAAAATTCTGGAGACTTCTGGGAGAACTACTCTGACTGGCCTGAACTGGTCAGGGGGGTGGAGAAGAGAGGTGATAAAACTCAGGGGAGCGAAAAGGAAGCTCTCTTTCTTTTTCTTTGGGTGCTGAGTCCATGAGAGCACACAGACCTCTCCACTGGGAAGGCAGCCATTGATAATGTGCTGGCCTAAAGAGCTGGAAGGATCTTCAAGGTAGTCGAAATCTGTAGAGATCTGTAACATCCTAAGCGAAGGGGCCTGTCCTATATTTTAAACATCTGATAGGGCATGTATAGAGAGAGGGATGGAGGAATTGCATTTCACCCCAGTTCTTTTGAATCCCTTGTTCAGTACTTCTAAACAAGTACTTCTTCACCCAAAGCGTGATTAACACATGGAATTTACTGCCACAGGTGGCGGCGGCTACAAGCATGGACGGCTTTGAGAGGGAATTAGATAAACATATGGAGCAGAGGTCCATCAGTGTCTATTAGACACAAGGTATAGATAGGAACTCTCAGTCTGGGGCAAGTGATGCTCTGTATTCTTGGTGCTTGGAGGGGACCCCACTGCTGGACCTCCTGATGGCACCTGGTATTTTTGGCAAGAAACAACAAAAAACAACTGTGAGCTGAATTACCCGCAAAAGTATATCCAAAAGGAGACTTCAACAAAGTGAAATGCACATGTAATCAGTAATCAGTAAAGGAAAAAACAAAGTCCAGAGTAGATATCCACCTCTCAAGGTTGCTTCTATGTAAACATGGTGGCATGTTTGGTCCTGTTTACATAGAAGCAACCTTGAGAGGTGCACATTAAAGCTTAGGAGACCTGGCCCATAAAGAAACTGAATAGTATTGTCCGGTAAAGAAATTGGAATGAGACTTCCTATAGTTGTTCTTTGTTCCTGAGGAAGGATCAGAAGTCTGAAGCACTGCATGCTACCTAGGAAAAGTGTTGGATATCTACTCTGGACTTTGTTTTTTCCTCCTATGGATCCTGTGGACTTCTGTATTTTCCCATGATAGATTATATGTATAGATTCATTACTGATTACATGTGCATTTCACTTTGTTGAAGTCCCCTTTTGGATATACTTTTGCGGGTAATTCAGCTCACAGTTGTTTTTTGTTGTTCCTTGCTATTCTTTGCTGTGTGCTGTAGTGTTTGTTGGTACCTGGTATTTTTGGCCACTGTGTGACAGAGTGTTGGACTTGATGGGCCATTGGCCTGATCCAACATTGGCTTCTCCTATGTTCTTATGTCTTGTGCTGTGGTAAAAATATGCTTGAGAACATTTTCTTTTTAATAAATACTTTATGACTTGTGATGCTGATAATGGTTCTCTGTACCACACAGACCTCCACTATCTCAGACGTACTATTTTAAAAGGAACACCAGGGGGAATGCAGGCAGTTGGCAAGTGACTATTTCTCCAGGGCTGTACAAAGCAGTAAACTGTCCCTGTGATGACCAGTCACTGGGCAGCGGGGGAGACAGAGGCAAGGCCTCAGAACTTGGAAGAGAAGCTGGGAGTCCTGACCCTCCCAGGTGGCAATTCCTGCAAAGGTCAGTTGGTGGTGGCGAGCTACCTGAGGGTGAAAGAAAAGCCCCTTCAGGTGTTGAGAAAAAACTTGGAGAGCAGGGCAGAATAGGGCTTACAGACTAGAGCAGTCCCGTTCTGCCAGAGAGACCAACAAAATTTTGGGGGTAAGAGCTTTCAAGAGTCAAAGCTCCTTTCATCACATCTGACAAAGGTATCTGACGAACGAAGTGTTGACTCTGGAAAGCTCATACCCTGAAAATCTTTTTGGTCTTTGAGATGCTACTGGATTCAAATCTCTCTCTTCTGTTGCAGACCAGTATGGCTACCCTCTGGAACTATCCTCATGCCAAGAATCACTGTGAAGCAGTGTACTTGGCTACCCCTGACATACAAAAGCACAGTTGTGGGTTAACTTGAATAAGTTTTTTCACTGCTAGCAGAGAGCCTAACCCAGGTTCAATCTAATCCAGGTTTAGGGTCCTGACCAATGTTCCCTCTAAGATGAGTTAGTGTGAGCTAGCTCACAGTTTTTTAGCCTCTGGCTCACACAGTTTTGTCTCAGCTCAAGAAGGAGGGCTCCAGAGCAGACTAATCTATGCAGTAGCCAAATCGCTTGCTCACAACTTTAATTCTAGTAGCTCACGAAGTAGAATTTTTGCTCACAAGACTCCTCAGTTTAGAGGGAACATTGGTCCTGACTGTTGAGGGGAGCCACTAATTCCATTGATTTACCAGAGTCAATGTTTAACCACAATTCTTGGTCCAAAGAGGGACCAGCAATATGCATGCATGAGTGTGATAATATGCCTGGTTTTGGCACATTATTCCTGAACCATGGCTACACGTGATGTTTGAATAAGGCCGTAGCTGGATAATGTTGATCCTGTGTAGCTACAAAGCTTTCTTGTACATGGTTAAGGCACGTTTTACTCTCTTGTATCTAGCCATCTGTTCTTTCTTAATTTAGTCTGTTGGTAAACCAGCTTCATGCTCTTAATGTATCGTTCTTCAGCTTTCCCTTTTTCTCTTGTAAGGATGGAACTCCTGCATATAATCTATGGTGATCTTTAAGTCACATTTGAAGCCATGGATTTTACCACATTGTCACACGACTCGGCTGAACCCCCCCTCACTGTCGCTGGAATCAGAGCTTTGGAGAAGCTCAGCCACCTTGGGGACCCAGTGATGGGGGGGGGGAGGGCCGCAGGACACACATATTTCCATTCACTCATGGAGCTCACTGGGTGACCTTATGCCATTTTCTCCCTCACAACTTCACCTGACTCGTAAGGATGATAACACGGGGAACAGAGAATTACGTACCTTCCCCCGATCCCTTTGGGGGAGGGTGGGATAAAAATATGCTAGATCAATTATTTTATTCATTCATTCATTCATTTATTTATTTCCAACAATTGCCACCCTTTCCACTCAAGTTTGGGTCTCCAAGGCAGTGAAAAAAAATCTAAAAACATTTTAAAAGCTTCAAATTCCAAAGGCCTACTGGTCACACACTCTCAGCCTAATCTACCTCACAGAGCTGTTGTGAGAGTAAAACGGAAGAATGGAGAAACAGATATGTTGCTCCGAGCTCTTTGGAGAAAGTGTGGGATTAAACACTTTATGAACTGTTTTGGATTTTATCTTGTTTTATCCTTTTTAAACTTGTATGATATTTGTATTGGGTGTAGTAAATAAGAAGCTGGAGACCAACTGGTGATGAAGGTGCATAGAAAGTTTATATAAATATAATGGTGAATATATACACAGAGATATACAGGCTAGCATACAGAGACTAAGTCCCCACCTAGCTTATCAAGCTGATAGGTAATATACTAAACCCAGCCAATCACCTGCTAGTATAACACCTGGCTGTAATCACTTAATCACTAGCATGACAGCTAGGACTGTGAAACAGATCAAACTGATCTGGTAACTGCTTGCTACCTCTATCACCTAGACATATATCTCAATAAATTGTGGATTTGTAAGCCACCCTGAGCCTGCTTTGGTGGGGAGGGTGGGGTATAAATTAAATAAATAAAGAATAAAACAAATATGAAATATAGGAGTATTCTTAGCCTCCTCGTATGGAAACTGGTGTGCATGGAAGTCCCAAAGTGGAGGTTTTCCTCCATCTCAATGACCGGAAGGAGGGAAGAATGGAGCTCCCTTAGTGTAGGTTATAAATTCTCAGGACACCAGGATGAAGCTCTCTCTTTCATCTTGCTCTTGACTTGGGAACACAAACCATCATAGAATCATAGAATGTTAGAGTTGGAAGGGACCTTGCAGATCATCTAGTCCAACCCCCTGCACTCTGCAGGAGCATCACTGAAAGATAGCCCTACATACCTACAACATGCCCGAAAGATGGTCGCCCAGCCTCCACTTGAAAATGTCCAGCGAAGGAGCATTCAACACCTCCTGCGGCAGTCTGTTCCACTGCTCGACCACCCTTACAGTTAGGAAGTTTCTCCTGATATTTAGCCGGTAACAACTCCCTTGTATTTTCCACCCATTAGATCTAGTCTTGCAATCTGGAGCAAGAGAGAATCGATCTGCTCCGTCTTCTACATGACAGCCCTTCAAATACTTGAAGACTGCAATCATGTCCCCTCTAAGCCTTCTCTTTCCCAGGCTAAACATACCCACATACAAGATGTACCATGATGGATTAAGCTCTTACCTAGGGACTCCATCTTGCCCAGGCAGCAATGGACAAAGGAGAGTCGTTCCAATTAAGAGAACTGAGTTAATACTGGACTTAAATTAGTGCAACTGCAAGGCATCTTAACCTGTCCTATTTAAATTTTGTTTAGGACAACTACCTAGGATAGGAAGAGAGGGGTATGTGTTTTCACCTTTCCTGTGTTCCTTTGCTCAGCCTTAATGCCTGAACAGACCATGTGTATTCTTTTTATTCTTTTATTAAACTTTCCTATGTTTTGAATACTTTCAGCCTGATCTCTGGCAGCACACAGTGCCCATTTGGCCTTGCTATCAAAACTACTGTAATGTGGGCCCTGACCTGGGTAGCCCAGGCAAGCCTGATCTCATCAGATCTCAGAAGCTAAGCAGGGCCAACCCAGGCAAGTACTTGGAAGGGTAACCTCCAAGGAATAGCAGGGCCGGGGATGCAGAGGCAGGTTATCAAGCTACCTCTCTGAAAATGTCCTTGCCCCACTAGGGGTCACCAGAAGTCACCATGACATAAGAACATAAGGACATAAGAGACGCCAATGTTGGATCAGGCCAATGGCCCATCCAGACCGACACTCTGTCACACAGTGGCCAAAAATACCAGGTGCCATCAGGAGGTTCACCAGTGGGGCCAGGACACTAGAAGCCCTCCCACTGTTGACTTCCAGGCTCGCAAGAACACACACACACACAAAATACTCACCCTCCCCCAAAAAGAACACTACTCTAATGGGGAAAGTCAGCTCACCATCTCTGGAGTGCAGCAGTTCAGACTTCAAGTTTGCCCTGAGGGTAGCTTGTATAAGGATGCGGGCAGGCACAGCGACTAGGTGGAGTCTTTAACAGTAGCACGGGCACAGAGCGCTAAACATGCAACTTGGTTTGGCAGGAAGTACTCTCCTGGTGGCAGTGGGTAATACCAGTTGGTTTTTGGGGGAGGACACTTCGGGGATCAAGGAAAGGTATGGCCTCAGGGTTTTCTGACCTCCTGAGGACTATCCCAAAGGAGCAGGATAGGGCCTGTGAGCACTGTTCCTTTATATACACCCCCCCTGAGGTTGTGTACTGTATGTATGAACAACTCACAGCTGGGCTTGGGGGAGGAAAGAGATGGAAATTCAGCTCTTCACACTATTTTCTTGCAAGGATGAGAGGTGTCAGTCATTGATGGAAACCTACTACCCCCTACCCTCCTGTTTAGTAGGTTCGGTAGTTCCCAGCACAGAGGCCTATAACATTAACGATGTAGGGAGTGAAAGAGAGGGGTTTTAAAAAACGATATACATATGAACAACACAATAGGAACAGTGTTTAGTATAAATTTGAAACAGTAAATCATAAAATTCCTATAAGACATTCCTTCCAAGTTTTTGGATGAACTGTAGAAAAAAAGATCATATTTAATCTAAAATAGCAAAGGAAATACTACTTGTTAAAATTCTGGGTCATTTCAGGTTAAACTAAATAAATAATAAAGAACAGGAGCTTAATGCTGGTCTGTAACTTGGGGGGGGGGGAGCGAAACCTGTGAATAGCTGGAAATTCATATATCAGTTTAATTTCTAATAAAAGTCATGGATGGAGTTACATTCCATTCAGTGGAAGGGCTCCGCAGATCCATTCTCGTTCCAAGCAAAGTGGAGTGCACGAGTCTGCAGGCTTGAATTTACAGATGAAGTCTATGGAGCTGACTTTTTGAAAAAGAGGAGGTTCATGTGGACTGAATTCCGTTCTACACAATGGGCAGGCTTCCCAGAGAAAACATGATACTACTTTGCTAATCAGGATGGAGCCTTATCCTGCTATGGGACCTACATTTTGGTCTTTTCACCACATCATTTCTGTTTTCTATGTAGACAAAAATAGACATAGAGTAAACCAACCCCAGAAGTCAATTACAGGGTTTTATAGTGATGTACTGTGAAAAATTTGGTCATGTTTTTCATTATACGGAATGTTCTTTCCGAAGACATAAACAGAAAAAAAGCACATATGTTTGATTTCTCTCTCTCTTTTAAATAACTTTGCTTAGCTCTCTAAAAGACGCTGAAGATGTTTCTGGACTTTTGAAATGATCAGCATCATAATTACATGATAAAACCTCTAGGTAAAGACAGATATAATTATTTTGGTGCTAGTATTCAAGATATACGTGGAAAATTTTCTTCATATGACTAAGAGAATGTGGTAATTTTTTAAAAAAGTCCTCTCTTCTAATTAGAAAATATGACTGGCTGTTGTCTTGATATTCTGTCTTCTAAGAGTCACAGCACTCTGGAAAATGGATGATACTTCATGTAACTGAAAAGTAATGATTTGTCTAAGGGAATTATTTAATCCAATAAGGTGCAACAATTGGAATTTTTGAATGAGAGCGATAATGTACTGTACCCTGTATACTATACATTTTTATCTGCAGCTATTTGAAATCAGCCTCTGATACCAAATTGTCTGATATATGTTTTCCATTCTTGGGAGGATGTCAAATATTGTTTGTATAATCCTCCTCCTCTCAATGCCAGTGCTGGGAACAGAGACGTAAATTTTTTAGAAAATTTGAAGCCATGGGAAAATGTTATTTTTCTCTTTTTTTGGAAAAATGTGGAGATTGGGAGGGGGGAATAAAATGCATGCAATACTTTTGTATCAAATCTAATTTACTTTTACTGATTGAACAACATAAAACACACCATTTATAACTTAATTAACATATGAAATTGTACTGCCTAATACATTTATAAAAATTAAAATATAATTATTTTCTTTTTCTGTAACTTAATTAACATATGAAATTGTACTGCCTAATATATTTATAAAATTTAAAATATAATTATTTTATTTTTCTGTAAGAAAAATTGCAAGTATACCCAGTGTTTGCGAAAGTTGCAGACTGCTGCAACCTATTCTGCCATCGCCTGCAATTTTTGACATCTGAAAGGTAGAAAAAAATAAATCTGAAGTCAGAAAATTTTGTACTTAAAAAAATAATTTATTATTTGAACAGAAACTCTTTCATAGAATTACAATAGGTAGGACTACCATCATGCTTGGACATTTGGTTAAACATTATAACATTGAGAACACTGAACTTTTAAGATAATATATTATCATTAAACATTTCATAGCGTATTAGCTATTGGCAGAATTTTTTTTCCCACTGGCCCCCAATTTCCCAGTTTTTTCACTGAAAAAAAATGAGAAAGTTCTCAGACTTCTTCATGTTGTACATTTTGAGAGTGAAAAACTTTGACTTAAGAAGCATTTTCCTAATTCAAAAAGAATGGGTGGAAAGTCCTAGGGAAAAAATGGGGGAAAATATCCCCCCCCCCATGTTTCCATCCCCCTCCCCTGGGGAAGGCCTTGGCCTCTACGCACTGTTGCTGGCCCTCCATAGTAACTAGTTGGCCATGGAATGTACTGCATTAAGCCACTTGGAATGAAAATCCATCAAGCTCATGAAGAAACTTGCACAGGTACAGACTGATATTTCCTTTCTTACAAAATGCAAAAACCTGGACAATTATACTCAAGGGACTGAGAATTAGGAATCTTCTACAGTCTACTTATCCTACAAACGATGCAGAAAAATCCATGTCTCACATTTTCCAAGAAGCTACTCAAATATCTGATCTATGTCCTGTACTACAAACAGAAGCTGATCAAGGAGAAGCTCTCTGAACTGGACATTTCTATAAGGAATCAACCTACTTGAAAAAATTTCCACAAGAAAAGACAAACTATCTACTGCTCTCAATTGGATTTGCTAAAAAAACAGAAAGAGAAAACAATTCTCTGACCTGCAACAGAAAGAGAAAAACTCTCTAACCTGCATGCTACTAATCAAATCAACAAGGGCTGCGGTCACACGGAGCATTAGCCACTCTACAGAGATGGAAGACAGGCGGATTTTCCAGGTGCGATCACACCGCAACATCTGGGAAGTGTAGAGCTCCCGTGGCTAACCCGAGGCTCTCCGCCGAAGATGCGGCGTAAAAAACTAGTACCTCCGAGGTACTAGTTTCCGGAAACCACGGGGCAAGGGCGGGCGTCTGATCGCGTTTCCGGTGGTAGTTCGTCCCATGTCCCGTCGCAAAAAGGCTCCCCCCCAAGTCTCCACGGGATGCGCACACGCACCCAACGGCGCATGCGCACACTTAGCTTTTAAAAAAAACCCACAACTCCGTTTGCCATGGCAGCGGTGCCTAGCCATTGCTGCTGTGATTGCGCCGTGCCGCTTCTTTGCTGCGCTACAGGATTGTTGTGTGATTGGCACTTCCCCCCAAACCACGGGATGTCGGCGGGACGTGTGATCCGGCAGCCGCGCGTTAGTTTGTTCCGGGGCAAACAGCCACGCTCCCCCCCCGCATTTTCCGGCCCGTGTGACCGGGACCAAGAACTCCTCCAACAATATCGTCAGCGTTTCACCGCATAGACTCAGTCCAACAGAGGAATCAATTCTTTTACGTCGACTGTCATTCTGCCCCCACCAGATCCACACAGATGATCCAGTTCTGCAGAGACCTAGAAGCCTTTTCCAACCATCTGTGCCTGAAGGAGTATTTTCAACATAACCAAGAACAGGGCAAGAAACCGCAGAAAACATCTTCACAACATACCATCACACTATCTACTAGAGAACAGCTACCATCCCTCCAACCCGCCAATAAACAAGATACTAACCACCAACTACCATCAGAAGAACACTACAAAAAAGACTCCTTATGGACCCCCTCCTGATGGTCGCAATGCCTCCCTGCATTGAATGCTCATTCACTTGCTCATCTTCTTGCATTGTATATGCCATTAAATGCCAAAAGTGCCCTTTGGTTCTCTGCATAGGACAAACAGGTCAGACGCTATGCCAAAAGATAAATGGACAGAAATCTGACATCAAGAATCACAAGACTAAATAACCTCTTGGAGAACATTTCAACCTTCCAGGACATTCAGTGGGGGACCTCAGAGTAGCTGTTTTATTGCAAAGGAACTTCAGGAACAGACTAGCAAGAGAAATGTCTGAGTTACAGGTTATTACAACACTCAGAACAATGGAACCCCCAGGACTTACCAGGGATCTTGGTTTCTTATCTCACTACATATACTAACGTCATTCAGTCCTTACATTTGTATTCTCACCAATCCCCCAGAAAGGCTATGCATCCTCTTTTTTATTTCTTATTTGGAATAGTAGATCGGAATAGTAGATTGTAATGTAACGGAATAGTAGATTGTAATGTAATGAATAAGCAGAATGTAATATAATTTGGAATGGTAAACTGGAATGTATTTCTCTGGCCTGGGGACCGAGGAGATACATGCACAGCCAATCACACAACATCAACAAAGAGGATGCTGTACTGTTGTCTCCATGCTTGAGAGGAGACCGATGGAGCGTAGTAGCAGGGTCTCAGTTAATTATTCTCAGCATTTCAGTTAAGAAGGGTACATCTGTCCATCAATCTCTGATTTTGATATATTTGTTTCCTTCACTAGGTTTCCCTCCAAATTAAACCCAAACAAATGGTGACCATATAAGCTAAACTTGTTATTCCACTTTGGCCCTTGTATCTGCTAAACACCTTTATTATGCTGTATGTTAATGTGCTGCTGTTACCCTCTGTAGGATAAGGGAAAAATGAATGTGATTTCTGAATGTGGGCTCCGATATTTCCTCTGACATGTTTATATGCTGACAGCGGTCACTGTGCCTTCAAAAGTTTAATTATAATAGATCAAGATCTTGGTATGTAACCTAGAATCTTCTGATTAGAGAAACTGATAGTAGAATATATATTTTATAACTGCACTTTTTGTATATGAAGTTATATATTCAGGAAAAGCATTATTAGAGGCCTCTAGGGACAGAATTAGGATGCAATAAGAATGGAATGTGTATTCAAGAAGCTGCAAGGATGCCAAGAGAGAAGTTGAATGTGAATCACAACCCTTATCACCTAGCTCCCCCAAAACAAGGGAGAGAGGGATTAGCTTCGCTAAGGTTAGAAACGATCTTAGTTTTCCCTAATGTTCCCCATTGCTCTGAAGAGCAGATAAGCAAATACAATCCCTGACATACACGACCAGTATAAGGAGAGACCAATAGTAAGGTTTAAAGTCAAATGATGCTTGTATGATGTTAACTGCTTGGTACCAATTAGAGATTCTTTAATGTGTAAACTATATGTGATGTCATTTGGGGTATAAGACCTTCTGTCCTTCCTGGTTATGGCAGAATACAGCTTTGGAATTGCTGAAGTGCTCAGGCACTCAGCCCTGTATTCCCTGTTTCAATACATTAAACAGATATTTATCTAACTTGTTGGACTCTTACTGTGTGTTTCCAATTCGGCAACGGGAGCACGCAGGGAGATTTGTGCATCACCTCTACCATTTCATTGTATCTGAAGAAGTGTGCGTGCACATGAAAGCTTATACCTTGAATAAAACTGGTGTTCTTAAAGGTGCCACTGGACTCAAACTTTGTTCTGCTGGTTGTTGTAGATTTTCCAGGCTGTATGGCCATGGTCTTGGCATTGTAGGACCTGATGTTTCGCCAGCAGCTGTGACTGGCATCCTCAGAGATGTAACACAGAAAGATGGAGTACTCTCTGTGTCAAGATGAGAAGAAAAATGGTAGGCAGATAATTTATATCCACTCAGGAAGGTGGGGTAGGGCTGAGTCATTATCTTGTAGGAGTTGCCGAGGCTTGTGACATGCTAATAGAGGAACTTTCCTGAGGAGGTTCTTTTGCATATGGATTGAAATTCTAATCTTATCTATAGCGCTGTTGTCTCGGAAAAAGATACTGTGTCCTGTTTGAGTTAGGCTATTGTTCAACCACTGCTGATTTTTCAGGTTATTTTAAGACACTGAAAAGCTGGACAACACATCCAATTTCCATGTCAGATTACACCAGGAAGCCATTGAAATTCATAAACATAAACATAAACACAATTTCAACAGGAAAAAAGAGAGTTTAAAAATAAATAGGGCATGGTTTCCTGTCCTGAAAAACACAACATGCTCTACATCTTACAATGTAAGATCCAACTCTTACAACTGCAAAGATATTTTAGGATGAATGGTGAAATTAGGTTTAAAGTATTCATGTCCAAACCCAGCTCCCTTCTTCCCACATGCACACACATAAGTTGAACTATTCAGGCTCAAACCCAATTAGCAATTTAATGCTCATTTATAATTGCCAACTTCCAGATGGGCACCAGAGCTCTCCGGGAATGATGAGTGATCTCTAGACAACAAAGATCAGCTGCAAATGGCAGCTCATTTATTAATTTATTTATTTTATTGGATTTGTATCCCATCCTCCCTGCATAGCGGGCTTAGAGTGGATTCCATCAAATATAATACACAAATAATTAAAAACAGTTAAAATACATCAGATAAAATACAGTGCAATTCGTATATACCTAATCAGAGCCTCAACAGATGTGACCTATCACAGTTGGGTTTCAGGTATTACATCTGATCCCCCGAAGGGGAGCCCCAATAGATAGATAGATGCCCGCCACTTCAACTAAAAGCCTGGTGGAAGAGCTCTGTCTTGCAGGCCTTGCGGAATTGTAAAAGGTCCCGCAGGGCCCTGATCTCATATGGGAGCTTAAGAAGATATGGACTCTATTGCATCACTTCCCTGCTAAGCACCTTTCCTTCCCAAAGCTCTGCTCTCCCCATATTCCACCCCCAAATATCCTGGAATTTCCCAATCCGGAGTTGGCTTCCCTGTCTTCAGCAATCAGTCCCTGAGCTTATCTGTGTCACATAGCAGCACTCTGGGGAGGGCAGTTGCTCCATCAGTTCACTCCTGCAGTTCCTTCCGAACCATCAGCTATCCTTCCGAACCAAAGCCAGCTTTTATTTTATTTCCTGTGATCTAACAATGTGCAAAAGTTCCCCCCTCCAGTCACTCTCCCAGACTAATTAACCGAACTAAATAAAAAGAACAGAGGTAAATATTGCTCTTGACCTCCCTGTTAGCAGTGAAAGTTCTGGCGTTACTCTACAGAAGTGGGACATCCACAGCTATTGGCTAGGCTCCTGTGATAATTATGGTACACTTTCTAACCCTCTTGCTAGGCCTCAGGAAGGCACCCAACTTCCAAATGTCGTGATATGGCTGGGAAGGCCATGTTGTTCGAAGGTTTTTCTAACCCCACCGAGAGTCACAGTTTTAAAGAAGCAGCTCTGTGTGTCTGTGTGTTTGGGGTGTGTGTGCGCGCGCGTGCATACATGTCTTTTCTGCAGTGCACCTCCCTATGGCAGCTAAAGTTCAGGCCTAGAACTGGAATTACGAAGAAGCTGCCCATCAAAACTCTTTGCACTGTCAAAGTTGAGAATCAGTGCAGTATAGTAGGTACAGTGTCAGGCTGCATCTGGAGAGATCCACGTCCAAATTCCAACTCTGCCATGAACTTCTCTGGGTGACTTGGATCTAGTTTCAATCTCTCAGCCTAACCTACCTCCTAGGCTTATTGTGAAGATAAAGGGGGGGGGCAGGGCGATGAACACTGCCCCAAGTTTCTTGGACAAAGGATGGGATAAAAATCAAATAGACATCTCTATTTTTTATATCCTTAGATTAAGCTGATGCCCAAATCCTTACCATCATACATACCTGTGCATTATCACTGAGATGAGCAAAGAAACCAACATAAAAGGTTTTCGCTTTAGTGTAATCATTGTTACCCCCCAATGAACCAAAACCTCAGCACTTTGGATACTTTTCCTGTTGGCCAATTTTCTAAGTCCTGACTCAGTCTTGCCAGATCTCGGAAGCTAAGCAGGGTTGTTGTCATGGATCAGCCAGAGCTCAGCAATAGCGGGGACTCCTCGAGAAGAAGACTCCTCAGGAGAAGAGGAGCACCATATAGCCAGCCTTGAATTAACAAAAGCTGACCTGCAAGAGAATGAGTTGCAGTTGGTGCAGAGCCCCTGGAAAGCCTCCAGTACTGATTCAGCTGTTTTTTCAGCCGCTTAACCTCAATTAGCCATTCCCACCCCACCAGTATCACCCATACCCTTAGAGCACCATAGACAGAGGCTGAGAACAGAACTATAGGCATGAAGGAAGAGTGACCGATGCCAGATGCTTGCTGATGACAAAGATGAGTCGTTGTAGGATTACTTCTGAGCAGCTGGCTGCAAGCATGACCCTTAGGCAAGGGGCTATAAAAACCAGCCAAGAGAGTCTGTTAGGCATGGACACAACATGTATGATAGATGCACAGCCTCTGACTTGCCTAATTCTTGGAAGCCTGACCTTGGACTGAACAGCCTTGCCTAGCCTGACTTCTGGAACCCTGACTTTGAACTGAGTGACCCTGTCCTTCCTGACTTCTGAAACTTGGTATTCAGAACCTGCAAGCCAGTATAGTTGGTCCCAGCTACTACCTGGATGGGAGACGACCAAGGAAGTCCAGGGTTGCTATGCTGAGGCAGACAATGGCAAACTGCCTCTGAATGGCTCTTGCTTTGAAAACCCGGGGGGGGGGGGGTCACCATAAGTTGACTGTGACTTGATGGCACTTTACACACATACAGTTTTCTCAGCTTTCCCCAGCTCCTTGGCAGTGGGAAAGAGCTGTAACAGAAGGGGGGAGGCAGCTGGAGTTTGGGAAAGGAAAGAGCGTTCTTTATTTGTGTAGCATCTTTCTTAATTTGTTGATCAACTGGATCAAAGTGGAATACCTTCTACCACGTTGCGTTTAATTAAAAATAACAACAACAGTTCCATTAGGCTACTGGAACAAGTAGGGTTGCCAGGTCCTTACCTTCTGCTGGCAGGGGGTCTCTAGCCTGCTGTCTTGAGTCTTCTGGTGTGTAAAATGACATCATCACGCTGGGCACATCGTGAAGGGGATGCTCTAGCATTTGGCTAAAAACTCTATGGTCATCATGCCGGGCACATCAGGTGCAACGGGGCTCTTTGGGGGCAGGGCTCCCCCTCTGGCCAGCTGGCCAGCGGCAGATTGGGCCCCCTGAAATTGGAGACCCCCCACCCCCGTTGGGGGATGGCAACCCTAGGAACAAGGAAAGGGGGGGGCAGCAGTGGGTTTGTGTGTATGAAGGGGGAAAGGATTGTGGACTAAGCTTTTGTACATGCTTAGGAAAGGGTTTTCGAATACAACAGAAGCAACCTGTTCAGTGTGCAGTGAGGTTGTCATTGTTCATTAACAAATGAAAAGCACATTCATGTTCAGAGGTGCTCTTCTATCCCTGTTCCTGAATCTAGCTCTGCGATTGAAATTAAACTCCTGGGTTGAGTGGTGGTGAGTTGGGGGCATAAACGATGAAGGTGTGGGGAGGAGGCTGAGAGGAGTACAATTATAAGTAATGGGGAGGGGGGTTCTAAAAAAAAAGACCCCCCATTTTCTGAACACTTGTGAGGTGAAAGATATCAAATAGGGAACAGGTTGCTTTTGGTGAGGAACAGAATGGACATGATATCTGATAGCAGCTCAGTACCAATGTGAGGAATCGGAGCTTATTTTCTGAAGAAGAGACATGCTGGGTTTAATTATTGTTGGAGATATGCTACCGCAGTAAGACTTGCTTGTTCATTTGAAGCATGGTGGGGGAAGAGAGACACCGCATTTGCACAACGGTGAGCCGAACATGCTTAGCTGAAAATTCAGAGGTCCTTTATTAATTGCGTTTGCTTACAGTGTGCAATCTTCCTCGGGTCTCAGTGAGAACGAAGGACTATAAATGATGAAAGCAGATCTTTCTGCTTAGAGATCCTGTGCTGTGAATTCACTGACTAACCTTGGGCTAGGCCCTTATTACTGTGCGTCAGTACTCCTCCGTGGTTAATAGGACCATTGTCTGCTCAGTGATGTCAGTGTAATGTTGTGCATCTTTGCTTAGGGAGTGGCTTGTCCCGTTGCTGTTCTCCTCTGGAGACATCTGCTTCCATGCCCTTTAGTTCCTGCTTTCTGCTTGTTAGGTTCGAGTCTGTATTATGTCGACCCCACCACTGTCCACCAGACCAGTATGCCTCTGAATTGACAGATTTGCTCTCCTCCATGTCCTCATCTTTCTCTGCTTCATTCTCTCCTTTCTGCCAACCAGTCTTTTATCTCTCCCTCATCTTCAGCTGTATTTATTATTTATGTACTACATTTGTACCCAGCCTTTTTCTACAATGGGAACCCAATGCTGCTTACATCATTGCTTTCCATTTTATCTTCACAACAACCCTGTAAGGTAGGTTACACTAAGAGTGTGTGTCAGCCCCAAAATCACCCAGCAAGCTTCAATGGCAGAGTGGGGGTTTGAACCTCGGTCTCCCAAATCCTAGTCTGAAACGCTAACCACTACTCAGTGCTGGCTTTCGTGGGATGGTTGCTGTTCAACAGTATCAAGCAGTCAGGCCTGGGTGAGTCATGCAAGTATCATAGTATCAGGTCGCCCAGTGGCTGCTGCCAGGCCTGGCCCCAATAAGTCCTCACTCAAAGGCCAAAACAGCCTGCTGCCTCCCCCCTCCGCCTTTTACTAACAGAAACCAAGCCTGGAGTGCTGGCAAAACTGTTATGGTTGCCTAGCAACAGTCACTGAGGGCATCAATTCCATATATAGGGGTTCCTTTTATCATTTGGCGGTTTTTTAACCTCCCCAATGTGTTGTTGTTGATGATGATTTTTCTGGAAACCTGAGGCATTTTTCAGTTTTGTAGAAAGATCTGTCTTGTCTGTTCATGGATCCAGTCTCTGGACTTAAAAATCCTCAGATTTGGCCTGGTTAACAATTAGATATATTGACTGATTGGGGCTGGAAGATGTTTTTAAAAAGTAAGGGTGGCAACTTACTTTGAGGCTTCTGGATAGTTCTGATGCTGTAGCTTTAAATGGACTTAGAAGCAAATCCTCCCAACTGCAGTAATTTGTTCTACACCCACACGTACGTTTGTTTCCGAATAATACACGCCAATAACTTTGCATGGTACAAAGTGGGAAAGGGATTATGGAACCTGGTGAAGCTTCTGTGGCATTCTGAGGTTCCATAAAGTCCAGGTAACTTTCTTCTCCCCATGCTACCCTCACCTTTGGAAAAGAGATAAGCCACCAGTAAAGTTCTCTTATGATGAATTAGTGAATGCGTGCAAAAAAAAGATGTTGAAGAAAAAGAGGCCGTGGCCATGGAGTGGGCAAGGTAGGACGGGCGAGGTATATTGTGTGGTGTGGAGGCTAGAGCAGGGGTTCTTAAGCTTTTTGAGTCTGTGGGCACTGTTGGAATTCTGACACAGGGTGGTGGAGGGGACCACGATGTCAGAGAGTGAGGTCATGCGTACCTCTAACGGTACACTCTTCAACATTTCAGGCAGAAGCTCTGTTGAACAGGATGCTATTAAACATGAATGTATTGTTCAAACGTATTTTCTTGCGCACACGGAACTTACGTATACATATCAAGCTAGCAAAGAAACGCTGATCTGGCAGTATCTGTCAAATGGCCAATCAGAAGCTCTGCTGGGCAAAGCTCCACCGGGCCCCACTCACTTTTTAAAAGCACCAGGAAAGGTGTTGGTGGGTACCATGGGGCCCGTGGGTGCCATGTTGAGGCCCCCTTGGCTATAGGGCTGAAATTTGACCTGAAAGAAGAGCCTGGTTCAGATCTCCCCACTCTTCCATGGAAGCTTGCTGAATGACTTTGGGCCAGTCATTCTTTCTCAGCCTAACGTACCTCATGGAGTTGTTGTTTTGCAGATAAAGGAGCGCAGCGGAGGAGGGAGGAACGGTGTTGTAATCTACCTTGCGTCCCCATTGGGGAGAAAAGTAGGGCATAAATATATGCAATAAAAATAGGCGTAAGAAGAGATATTTAATGGAAGTTTGTAATAGTTAGGCTCTCATGTAAAAAGAAAAAGTCTGGAAGTATAGCGCTGTAAGTTATGTCATCAGCCAGTTGTGGCATTTCTACATTTGAATAACTCAAAATACAACCAGTGTGGATATACTCTTAAGCAGAAGCAAATGTGCTGGAAATTCCTGTTCCATCTATCGCCTAGATCTGACCTCTCCTTCCTTCCAGCATAAATTCTACAAAACGCTTCATTAGCGAACTAAACCCCAGAAACTGATGTTCTTTTAACCTCGATTCACTGCATTAGTAGAAATAAGAGTACGCGCGGGGAGCTAAATCCTTATTTTAGTCATCGTCACAATAATCCTGTGGGATAAACTTGGGGCTTTCCGTCATTGTTCTGAAGGCTTCTGCCGCAACAGAAGCAGGCTGCTTCCTTCTCTGTGAAGCGATGCAGCAAAGAGTGGCAGGTCTCTAGATCTTTATGAGTGGGAACATGTCTCTTCTCTGCTACGAGACAGGCGTGAACCCCTTGGTGCATACCAGAGGCTCAGTTCCTACCACTATGTGGATGGAGCCTTCAGAAGTATCACCCAGGATGTATTCTAAACTCCTCCCCACCCCAGCAGCCAGTAAAGAAGAAGAAGATGCTGTTGGCATGACCTTGGGTTAGTCACAAGTTCTCTCAGAGCTGTTCTCTCAAGGACAGTTCTCAAGAGAGCTCTCTCAGCCCCACTTACCTCACAGGGTGTCTGTCGTGGGGAGGGGAGGGGAAAGGAGATTGTAAGCCGCTCTGAGACTCCTTCAGTAGTGAAGTGCGGGGTATAAATCCAATCTCCTCTTCTTCTATTCTCCCCCCCCCCATTTAAAAATGTATCTGCCTTGAATAAACAACCATGCTCCTTGTTAAGAGAAGAAGAAAAAGGGATTGGGTTTATACCCTGCCCTTTACTACTCAAAGGTGTCTCAGAGCAGCTTACAAACTCCTTTCCCTTCCCCTCCCCACAACAGAAGAAGAAGAGATTGGATTTATACCCTGTCCTTCACTTGGAATCTCAAAGTGGCTTACAAACTCCTTTCCCTTCCCCTCCCCACAACAGGCACCCTGTGAGGTAGGTGGGGCTGAGAGAGCTCTGAAAGAAACTGCTTTTTTCAAGAACAGCTCTCACAGAACTATGGCTTGCCCAAGGTCATCCAGCAGGTGCAAGTGGAGGAGTGGGGAATCAAACCCGGTTCTCCCAGATTAGAGTCCATGCAGACTTAACCACTACACCAAACTGGCCCCATATGCCCAATTGCACATGCACAAAAAATAGCTCATTGGATATATATTTTTTGACACTGAACAAAATTTTTGACACTGCACAAAATACACATTCAAATAAACTACGTCATCTCTTTTGACGAATGGAGCGAGTCCTTTTTCGGGGTTTGGAGCTGGAGACGTACAGAACAAAGCGAGTGAGACTTGGTTTATGAGGAGGACTCTGGGTGTGAATTTACAAGAGTTCTGGGACTGGTTTCCAGCGCTGTACACTGCCAGATGACTCGTCTGTGAAGTTTGTCTTTTAAAGTAGATTCTTACATGTGCTGGGCATTCACAGGGAGAGTAAAAGTCAGACCAGGCTGCCGCTTTGTCACTCGGTTCTTGGTCTGGTGGTGGATCCTGGGGTCTTGGTCACTGGTGCTTCCCCTCCCAGCTGTTGTGGTTGAGCTGAAAGCGGAACAGCCAGTGGGCACAGAGGCCAGTGTGGGGTCCGTAGCTGCAGCTTGCATTGAGCCATATGAGTATGACCCACTTCCGTTTCCCTCCATGATTGGTGGCTCAGATCCACCTGAGTTTACGAGTCTCCCGTCTCTGCCTCAGAGCAGAGTGTTTGCAACAGAACCCCCTGGCACTGCACGGGGGAAAAGGAAATCAGACCCCCTTCAGGATTGCTTTGGGGGAAACAAAAACAAAGTGCCCGAAGTCTGTTAAGAGACCCTGGGAACAAATTGTGGCCAAGTCTGAAAGCTGGTGGCAGAAGCCTAAGAGGCAAAGAAGCCAGAAGCCATTCAAGTGTGTGTGCGTGGGTGGGTGGGGAGAATATTGGGACCGCAGTTTAAATCGTGCTGCAGCTAGAGCTCAGTTGAGCTTGAAATAAATAGTCTGCTGTGCCCCAGTCCCCAAAATTTGAAATACTACATCAGAAGAGGAGGAGGAGGAGGAGGAAATTGTATTTATACCCCACCCTTCACTACTAAGAACAGAAGAACATAAGAGATGCCAATGTTGGATCAGGCCAAAGGCCCATCCAGTCCAACACTCTGTATCACACAGTGGCCAGAAATACCAGTGCCATCAGGAGGTCCACCTGTGGGGCCAGGACACTAGGAGCCCTCCCACTGTTGACCCCCCCAAGCACCAAGATGACAGAGCATCACTTGCCCCAGAGTCCCTATCTATACATTGTGGCTAATAGCCACTGATGGACCTCTGTTCCAAAGAGTCTCTGTTCCAAGGAGTACTCAAAGGAGTCTCAGAGCAGCTTACAAACTCCTTTCCCTTCCCCTCCACACAACAGACACAACAGACCCTGTGAGGTAGGTGGGGCTGAGAGAGTTTTTTCCAGGACTGTCCTTGAGAGAACAGCTCTGACCAGAGCTATGGCTTGCCCAAGGTCATCCAGCAGGTGCAAGTGGAGGAGTGGGGAATCAAGCCTGGTTCTCCCAGATTAGAGTCCATGCACTTAACCTGAAATGTTTGCTCCTCCCCCTTCGTTCCCCTTCTTTCTCTGTTAGGCCTTGTTGTACTTAGAGCTCAGGTTGATTCGAGTCCAGTATAGGCTTGCCAACCTCCAGGTGGTAGCTGGAGATCTGGGATTACAGCTGATCTCCTGGTGACAGAGAGTAGTTCTCCTGGAGAAAATGGCCCCTTTGGAAGTTGGACCCTATGGTATTATGCCAAGTCAAAGCCCCTCCTCTCCCCAAACCCCACCCTCCTCAGGCTCCACCCCCAAATTCTCTAGCTATTTCCCAACTCAGAGTTGGCAACCCTAATCTAGCCGCACCTTGGAGACCAATGAAATTTTCGGGCATGAACGTTTGAGTGTCAAAGCTTCCCTTCACCAGAAAATCTCGTCGGTCTCTAAGCTGCTACTGGGTTCGAGCCTACCTGTTCTAACACAGACCGACGTGGCTACTCCCTGAAAGTATCTTTATTTAGTGGTGCGTTTTATTTTTCTCTTTATTTAATTTTTCCCTTTTTTTTCATTTTTCTGCCCTGTGTTGAGGGCTAGGGGAGAGGATGGTTTTACGGGAGGGACGGCATGTTCGACACCAAATGTTTTTATATTGTATGTTTAGAAGGGGGGGGGGAAAGCTTTAAGTAGCGAGTATTTTTTTAAAAAAATATTAATAAATACTAGTTTGGGTCAGAATTATTTATTTATTTTCAATCCTGTCCTTATTCCTCGGAGCCCGGAGTGGAATTGTTGGTTCCTCTCTACCTTCAGAACCGTTTGAGGGAGGGTTAGGCAGAAAGAGAGGGAGAGACTGGCCCAAAGGTCAGCCAGAGAACGGAGTGGGGAATTTGAACCAGAGTCGTCCCAGGTTCCTTTCCTGTGGACTCTTAAATCTCCTTTAGCTTCTGAATGGAAACAGCATTAAGGATAAAGTCCACACCTTAAGGAGAAAGTTCAGCAGCAATCAAAGCAGGTTGTGGAAAACCTGGATTAAAGCTTTAACTGTGGGAGGACATAAAAAACAGAACCAGGTTGATACAACGGGTATGCAGACGGATTGGCCAGTCCCACTGTACACTACTATCTAAATTTTCAATCCAGCCAATCACAGCTGCAGAAGGTTCAAAGTGCTCCGTTGCATCTCCCTGGAAAGCACGATGCTCACATTCCTGTGACGGATGAAAAATAGTTTGGCAGGCTGCACTACAATTGCATTTGGGTCCTGGTATTTTGCCCCATTTAAACCACAGATCTGTGCATCTGCCAAAGCCTTTTCATAGTCTATTAGCCGTCTTCCATGCTCTATGTGACAAATCAAAATCCCGCGGGCCTCTCATTGGTGTTTATGATGAAGTAGATTGCTACTTTTGCTTCTGAGCTAACGTCACCCTGGCTGCTGATAGGGCTGCCAGGTCCCCGGCCACCGGCAGGGGATGGGGGGGATAGGACAGCCAGATCCAGGTTGGGAAACCTCTGGAGATTTGGGGTGTTGGAACCTGGGGAGGACGGGGACCTCAGTGGGGTACCAGGCCCTAGAACCCGCCCTCCAAAGCATCCGCTTTCTCCAGGGGGAACTGATCTCTGTCGTCTGGAGATGAGCTGTCGTTCTGCAGTAACCAATTGTTCTAATAGATTTCTCTGATACCGACCCATTTCTAGCTGGGAATTCACCTAAAAGATTGATCCCTCAGCATTGAATTAAAAAAAAATATAACTCAGAATAACTTCTGTTTCTCTTTCTATTCTATTTTTGGAGCAATCTTCCGAAATTTTTGCACCAATGTGCAAGAACGAATTGGAAGAAAGTGGAAGAAAGGCTTCTTTTCTATCACACTTCCTGTATAACTCTGATTTGCCTGAAGTTTTGGCTGATCTTAGCAGCGCCAAATGCCTCTGCAAAATTTATGCAGTCCCCCTCCCCTCTTAATTACGCATAGGACTTGTGAACTTAAATGCATCCTTCCTCTGGCCTTACTTTGCCTTACTGAGAGCCAGTTTCTCAGCCCACCCCCATCGCCTCCAATACTCCCGGGACCCCTCTTTTGAAGCTGTGGGGGGTCTCTCCTGAAGACAAGCAGCAGGCAGCTCTTTTACGACCAACCGAGTGAGTCACGAGGGGGTTTTTCTTGGGGGGGTAGGGGGCTCTCTGGTCCCCCTGCTGCAGGTCAAGGCTGAGTTCTTTCCCCCGAGCCTGGCTCCGTGCCTGGCGACGTCTCCCCTCCTCCTCCTCCTCCTCCTCCCTGCAGACTTAACTATGATGGAGCTTCCATTCCCAGAATATGTATGTGACCTTTCCCTCTGGCCACACTAGTCTTGATCTTCAAATATCTTTGCAGGACTGTAGTGCCTCGTGATAAGAGTAAGCTGCCCAGTCTTACAGCATTTGAATATATTAATCACCTGGAAAGCCAGCATTGTTTGTTTGTGTTCCTAACCCTGTCATTCACTGAAATGCCCTGGGCTTTTGCAGAATTTATGGCACATCATTAAACAGAACATTCCTGGTACCTCTTCTTGGCAGGCTCTTTGTGTATTTCGTGAAATGGTGAAAGGCTGTAGGAAACTGGGAGGTCTCAGTGCTTTTCTTCCTATAAATTTTGTAAGCTAGCGGGCCGTACTGCTGGCCTTTGAACAGTCTACATTGTTAAGCTGGTTAAGGGGGCCATGGGTCCGGGACTATTAGCCTGAGTCAAAACAGTCTAGCCTCCTCAGTTCTCTAACACAGGAATACTGCTTTCTAGAACCAGAGTGTGTGGCTGCGTTAATGTGCTTAAATGTTTTAAAATAAGGTTTCTTCCACGGTAATCACTCCTTGGTCCTTTCCACACTAGACCTTAAATCCTGGTTCAACCCTGTCCCCGAACTTAGATTTTACACTACACGCGAGTTCACTCCT